>NC_045751.1:1447721-1463300 GCF_008692095.1 Etheostoma spectabile
ATACAGTCCCGACAAAAGTCTTGCGCTTGTGTACAAATTGACCTGAAGTGCCGCTGAAAATATTCTAATCACAGATTTTTTTACAAGAAATGGTCATTTTTAATCCCAACAGCTTTTGTAATAATGTTTCATTGCAAAACGAAACTGTCAAAAAGTATTCTATATTCTTAGCTTGAGTCAATTTTTGCAAAGACATAATGTTTGTCGCCTGTCATATAAGCTTCACCTGTGACTAATATGGATCAATTAGGTCTCAGTGTGTATAAAACAACCCCAGTACACTAGACCTTCACATCAACTGCAACTAGACCTCTGCAAACAGGCCTAAGATTCACCCTGAGACTAAAGGTTGGATTATCAGAGGCTGAACCAGATCCACTGCTGATGTGGCAGACCCCTTCATGTGTCTCAGCGCAAGCACAGAGGATTAAAAAAACATTTGAAGACCCTGAGACTTTTTGACAAGCCCAGGTCGGCAGACCCCTCAAGACAACTGCTCGAGAGGACCGTTGTTGGCTCGAAAATCCAAGGCCAGCCCATTTCCACTGCATCAGACTCCACTAGACCTGGTCCCCTGAAGTCTCTGTGTCAACCTCACGGTTTGTCGGATTCTGTCTTGAATGGCCTCCATGGTTGAATCATGCCCAGAAGCCCAGCACTAAACAAAAGACAATTGAAAAACCGTGTGGCATTTGCCAAGCCCACAGCCTGCTGAAAGATGGACGCTGAGAAGTGGAAGAAAGTGGATTTTTCAGATTAATCTTCTGTTGAATCACCACAGTTGCCGCAAATATTGCAGGAGACCTACTGGAGCCCGCATGAACCAAATTCACCCAGAAACAGTGAAGTTGGTAGCGGAAAAATCATGGTCTGGGGTTACATCCATTGATGGGTGTGCGCGAGATCTGAAGGGTGGAAGGCAACATCATAGTCTCAAATACCAAGAAATCTTAGCTACCTCTTATATTCCCAACCATAAAAGAACAAAATTCTGCAGCAGGATGGTGCTCCATCGCATACTTCCATCTCCACTTCAAAGTTCCTCAAGGGCGAAAGATCAAGATGCTCCAGGTTGGCCGGCCCAGTCACCAGACATGAACATCATGGAGCATAGTGTGGGTAGGATGAAAGAGGAAGCATGAAGACCAAACCAAAGAATATTGATGAACTCTGGGAGGCACAAGACTGCTTTCCTAGCTATTCCTGATGACTTCATCAATACTTGTATGATCCTTGCCAAAGCTGGATGCAGTCCTTCAAGCTCATGGAAGTCATACAAGATATTCAATTTGAATCTCACTGCACCACTATTTAATTTGATGACATATTTATGATTTGCAGTAAATTTGATCAATTTATGTTTAGGCGACAAAACTTTTGTCTTGCCAAAATTTGACCTTTCTGTCTTGTTTAAATGATAAATCTTGTTTCAGTGAAACTAATTATTTCATGCTGAACACATTTGGAGGGTTTAGCTTTTCATATGAACTATTCTTACACCAATTGATATTAAAGTCAGGTTATAGCAGGTGTTTCTGCAAAATGAATAAGCGACGACTTTGTCAGGGACTGTAGTACATGAATGTCTAATCTGTCATTTGATGCCTTTTGGAGATTTTGGATCTTTTCTTGGCTTTTTATGCATTAATCCAAATTTTTACATGGGGTGCCCAAACTTCAAACCCCACTGTATATCTGGCTCTGCTACCTAGGGCTGCACAATTAATCATTTTAATCACGATCACAATTTTGACTTCCCTCGATCAAATTTGTGTGACCGAGCAATATTTTAAATGATCATTTCATAGATGCTCCGTTTTTTTGTGCAAAACCAATCTACTGCTCTGTAAACCACTGTCGGGACCACACTTCTGACATTGGTCCACAGTTTTAATTGTTATTAACACAGCTATATTGTAAAGCAGGAGAGGCAAACCTGTATTTGTACCGGCGTTTCCTCTGGTAGCTCTATTGCGGCCGCCACGGCGAAAAACACAGAGTTTTGAATGCAACTATTCAGTTCGTAGAGTAACAGCGTGTGAGACGGATCCTGCTGGACCTGGGCGAGGAAGTCATATTTCATAAAATGCAGCACAGTGGCGATACAGACATCATGTGTAATCCCGCTGCCCCCCATTTGACCTATGCTGGACCCATTCATATGAATCACCGTCTCACTGTGAGTACGTCCATCGCTCTCCCTCTCTCCCCTAGCTCTTTTAACAGTTAATGTTGAAAACAAGTGAAGAACTTCTCAGAGATACATTAAAAAAAGATTCTATATCCTAATTTTTTTTCAGATAGCTAATTTTCATGTACATGGGTGCAGTGTGTGTACAACATACAACTTCAACATAAGAAGAATGTAGCATAATAGGATGTGAAAGCAGTTATATATTTATATGTGACAAAAAATATGTTTTGGTTAAATCAACAAATAATTGTGATAAGTAATCGGATCAAAACATTGGTCAAATAATCGTGATGATTTTGGCCATAATCCCAGCCCTACTGCTACCTGTCATTTGAATTTTTATGGCTTTGTTCCAATGCAATAACTTCCCAGGAATTCAAGAAGCCAGTCCATTATTCCTAGAAATGATATCCAAATTAGATGATTCATGAACATCCAATGCCAATCTTCAGCGTCACCTGCAGGAAATATAGCAAGGCGGAAAGTAAGGGTGTTAGGTTGGAATCTTTCATGCAAGAGACAAACCAAGTAACATCTGCCTTTTATTACTGTATCTATAATCCTTTCCCACCTTAAACTCGTGTGGTGGGTGTGGGTCGGTGTACGTGTAGATGTATTAAAGATACGATCACTGTAAAACGTCACTGAAGTCAATTGCAGCCTCATTGTGGCTGATGCAGCTCAAGACATAGACTTAATTATTCTTCCCAAAGACTTGCCGGATCCCAATACCCAATTCCTAGCGAAGGTGACAGAGTGCCCAGCCGTGTGCACACACACGCACACACGCTCACACGGAATCAGAGAATAAAAAGCTCTTGCATCAATAGTCGTCATCCCTACTTTCCTCCCTCGGCTATCGCGCTCACATCCCGTGCCCTCCCCGGACACAATGTTCTCCTGTCGAAAACTGCAGAACACAGACAAACGCTCACTTTGTCTGCCTAAGCAAATAATTCCTCCGATTAATTAGCCATGCTGTGGATAGGGAGGCAAACATTCCATTAAAGAGCTAAACACAGCAGAAATAGCTTTCATGTGACCACTGGAGGGGCTACTACCAGTGACCTTCTCTACAAGGCCTGGAAGGTGGATGATGCGTTTGACGGGGGACACTTTACATCCTCTTACATTTGACCTGTGGCCTCTTCACTTCTGAACAAGCTAATTTCAACAGTATGCCTAGAAGGATCAGGGGGCCCAAGGTTTATCTCACCTCTTACTGCACACCAACAGCTGCACAATAGGGTGACCAGACGTCCCAAAATATTTGGAACAGTCTCAGAGCAGACTCTCGAGTAGTTATAGTTTGATACAACTAAAAACGCTTCATGGCGATTGAGCCAGCTCCTGTCAGCTGACGTAGGCGGCTAGGCGCAATTTGGATAAATATGTTTGCTCTTTTTTATTCATTTATTGTATTATTATTACAATAATACAATGAATGATGGTTATTATATTATTATATTATGTAGATGGCCATTTTACACGGGGGAGTCAATGTATGTCAGACATTAAGTAAGTGACAGTAGCCTAGTAAATAACTAACAGCACAACTGTACAGACCAACACTTTTGTCTCATCCTTCTTTAAGCAGGAGGATGACTCCAGGTATGATTAAAAAAAAAGCTGCTGCTGACTGATGTTTTATTTGTATTTTTGGGTTTAAATGTCCGTTGATACCTGAATAAATAATAAATCATCAATATCACCATCTTTATTATCTTTAGGGACATTTTCAACTCTCAGAAACCTAACCATGACAGTATGCGGAATGGGGGGGGGATGGATGAAACAGGTTGGAGTATTGACTTGTTGACCTACAGTCGTGTTGTTGACATTTCTGAAGATGCAGTCTGTGTTACTATAAAAGTCAGCTTGTGATCAATGATTGAACCAAAGTATTCCTAATCTTCTAGTCTCTCTAATGTCTGGCCATCTACCTAAAGAGCAGGGGGCGGTGGAGGAGCGCCTATAGTCTATACCAGCTCCTTGTTTTAGAGATGTTCAGGTTAGGAGGTTATCCCTGCACAGAGAGAGAGCTGTCCACCACAGACGGCTGTCACTGCCCTGAGCTGGTGTCTACCATGACAGTGTCATCAGAGTACTTCAGGTATACCGTGTCTGGATTGTCAGATCACAGAGCCTTGAGACCACCTGTGGAGATGGTTCTGACTGAGCTGCAGTGGCTGTTAAATCAACTGTCGTCCTGTGAGGACGAGAGCACCCACGTAATCAGGTGTGGGCTGACACCCAGTTTCTGGAGCTTTTGGCCTAAAGAGGTGAACACCAGCCTGGCGAAGTTCCCTGGTTTCTCCAGGTGCATGTGATTGTGCTGCAGTAACTGAGTCATCAACGCCTCTGTCCTTTCTATTGAAATTGAGTGAGTCAGCAAGCCTCTCACCTCCACCTGCAGTTCAGTGAGAATGAGCCTTTCAAAGCTCTTCATCACCACCGATGTCAGGGCTACTGGAGAAAGTCATTATTGCAGGTGTATGGACAGATGATGGAAGACTCCCCAATTTTAAGTTTGACTCAGTGCAAAATTTTGAAACAGCATATGTTTTTGGCCTTTTTTGATTTTGTGTATGAACTGTGGATCAAATGACGATGTGTAATGTGAACGGCCTGATCCACAACATTGCTTAAATGATCATGACCTCCGGTGTTATGTCATGGAGGCACATAATGTGTTAAAAAGGAATGCGGTACTATGGAAACAGTGCCAATGAAAGTCAATTAGATCCTTTGTGATGGTGACACACATTCCCAGCACAGCCCTGTCTAAAGTCTGCGTAGGGAGGTCTTCGGGTGGATGGACAGTAAAACAAACACAGGACTTTCACCCAGGAGGCCGTTGTTTGTGTACCGTGTGAAACCAAAGGTCGACTTATTTTACGTGCATATGTAATTTGAGTTACGTAACTAATACACTTATTTTAACCCAAATCATGATATTTCCTAAATCTACCAAGTACTTTTGTTGGTTAAACCAAAACACTTGTGTTGACTTCCTGTCAAAATTGAAAATCAATGCTTTTGTTGATCGTATCGTATGTTTAAACTCATCTTACATTTTTTTCAACACTTTTGACGTTTTTTTTCAATGTTTGTCACTTTTTTTTGACATTTTCGAAACTACGTAACACTAACCTATTAACTTTAGTTACAGTTTTTTGGGGAATTTATGGTTAATAAACCATTTAAGGAATTACTAATGTTTTGTTAGAAAGCAGAAATTAGGAATTATTTAACTAAATTAAAGAAATGTATGTTGATGGATATCCCAACTGAACATGTCAACTTTTACTCTTATACTATTTCAAAACCACTTAAATTTTCTTTTTCAAATGCTATAAAATTGAATAAGACACCCCAAAATTAATGAAAGTAGAGATTAGTACTTGCCAAAGAGCGTGTGGAATCAATCATGTTATTTTGTTAATTAAAGAACATGATATTGGAAAACGGGTCAATTTGACCCAAGGACAACATGAGGGTTAAATGTTGCCGGTAATTTAAACACATTATGTGCCACCACCACCACCATTTAACAGTTATAGAGTAAACATTCCCCTCGGAAGTTGGTGGAGACCAAACGGAGCTAAAGAGAGAAAAAACTGCATTAACCAGAGCTTGCTCCAAATGAATGTAAATGTTGCTCTTTGTCCTTCGATGTATGAATAGGCAACTGTTTAACACATACCATATGCACTTTATAGTTTGATAAATTAAATATACAATGTTAAATCTGGTTGTCAAATCTGGAATGTATTACATAAAGTAGTTAAAACTGGTAACATTATAGTAGCAGTACAGTACAGTACATGCTCATTTCCCTCAATGCTACTCTAGTTTCATGGTTGAAAATGTATTCCGAGCACAATGTATTGTTCATGGAGACTACTTAAGTTATTTACCCACCATTTTGCAGAATAAACACACAGTTTTGGCTGTTATCTCTAACATATCATTCCATGCCTGCTGTCAACAACAGGCAAGGTTGCTTTTGTGCATAATTTTTGAGAGAGCATGTGCAGCTCTGCAACACCCACAGCTGAGTGTAGTTTTGTGTGTCCACTTGTTTTGTGTGTTAAGAGTTAAGACTCCAATCTCTCCCACTTTTTACATGCCCTTGTGGGTTTTTTCGGCGCTGTCTGGCACCATTACCCCACTGATGGACTAATAGTCTTACAAATGTGTATTATTGCATCAAAAGACAGGGACAGATTTCAGTGACACACCAATACCTTAGCATGAGAGAAGTTTACAGGTAGAGCCTGTTGATCTGCCAACAGAGAGAGGGATGGAATGAGGAAAAGACAGATTGGTATTTGGTCACGGTGGCCACCATCATTTATAGAAAGGTTTCTTCCTGCACTGAATGCTATTGTTGCATATAGATCATCACCTGCTTTGGTGTAGCATGTTTACAGCCTAGCATAACTGATCTGCAGAATGCACCTCAAATGTGTATTTTGCTCCTAATGTGTTTGGCATCTGCTCACATCTGTGTGCACGCATTTAGTCAGTGTGCATATGCTCTCATTTACAGAGCATGGGATTTTAGGATTGACTATGACCACTGGATCTTAACATCTACCATATACATTTTCATCAACTACTGACCCCGTACTGGCTGTAAGGTCTGATTGGGGCCCAAACACAGCTTATCACTGTAAAAAGAAGATTCACATTGAGCATGAGAGGCCTTTGAGATTGACAACTACCACCCCCCTAGTGGATCTGTGGGAACAACAGCCTATTTCACCACTGGGATGTAATCTGTGCCTATGTGTTACATGCTTTCTAACATGGAATGGCTCTTTATTCAGACAAATGTATTTCACATGTCTGCCACAGAGACACAAAGAGTTAGAAGTGTGTCTGTATATTGTGCAAACTTTTGTTCCCGTACATTAACCTCAGCAAGCCTTTTACTTTCTGAGTGCACATGCATGTTTACGTGTGTTGCATACTTCAGGTTGAGCGTACTGCCAGTAATATTTCCCTTTTGAGTGGGCAGAATAAGAAAAAGACCAAGTGACAGTATTTTCCTTTCAATTTTCAAATGAACTTTCTCTTCATTTTGCACCATTTCTAAGGGCTTTGTTGCTGCTCATTCTTATATTGTTCACTAAAACGTTTAGACATTTCCACACGGCAATATTTCACTTTTGTACAATTGCTGATTGCCTGAAGCACTGAGAATTTCATCTGTATTTTTGGGTGAAATTATAATTTGGACTTCCCACAAAGGACTTAAATACAAAAAGCAGTTTATATGTCAATTAATATGATGGCCGACACACATAGCTGGATCCCCTCACAGGGGGTCACACATTTGATGAAATCAATATCTGCAATTCCAGTGCGAGCACATCATCTTCTGGGTGCCACCTATGGGTGGTTGGTTAATGACACCAAATGTATTCGTTACAGTGAGATGCTTGGCAACACTCGCCATGGTTGTGCAAAGGTAATTAGAGCTCTAACAGGTATGACAGAGCAAGGACTGGATGTGTGTGTCAGTGTGTATTACCAAAGGAAAGGTTAGACTCCCCTCATTAATAACCATGGGACAACATCTGGGTTTGTAATTCACCAATTGCATATAATGAAGCACAGGGTCCATTTTTCCTATCTGGCTGATTATCTGTGATTAAAAGACTCTGAATCCACACTCATGACTGACTCTCCAAATTTGGATTGGGCCACTGTGGCAAACCAAGGATAGAATTACCCTCTCAGCCCATGTGAAGGGACCTTTGAAAAGTAGATAGGGCCCAACCCAACCACCTATCCCATTCCTCCCCCCCCCCCCCCCCCCCCCCCAGCTTTTGTAATAATGTTTCAGTGCAAAACGAAACTGTCAAAAAGTATTCTAATATTCTTAGCTTGAGTCAATTTTTGCAAAGACATAAGTGTTGTCGCCTTGTCATATAAGCTTCACCTGGACTAATAATGGATCAATTAGGTCTCAGGTGTGTATAAAAACAACCCCAGTACACTAGACCTTCACATCAACTGCAACTAGACCTCTGCAAACATGCCTAAGATTCACCCGAGACTAAAGGTTGGATTATCAAGAGGCTGAAGACCGATCCACTGCTGATGTGGCAGACACCTTCAATGTGTCTCAGCGTCAGCACAGAGGATTAAAAAACATTTGAGAAAATGGAGACGTTTTTGACAAGCCCAGGTCAGGCAGACCCCTCAAGACAACTGTCGAGAGGACCGTTTGTTGGCTCGAAAATCCAAGGCAGCCCATTTTCCACTGCATCAGAGCTCCACTAGACCGGTCCCCTGAAGTCTCTGTGTCAACCTCAACGGTTTGTCGGATTCTGTCTTGAAATGGCCTCCATGGTTGAATCAGTGCCCAGAAGCCAGCACTAAACAAAGAAATTGAAAAACCGTGTGGCATTTGCCAAGGCCCACAGCCTGTGAAGGATGGACTGAGCTGGAGAAGTGGAAGAAAGTGGATTTTTCAGATTAATCTTCTGTTGAATTACACCACAGTTGCCGCAAATATTGCAGGAGACCTAGGAGCCCGCATGAATCCAAGATTCACCCAGAAAACAGTGAAGTTGGTAGCGGAAAAATCATGGTCTGGGGTTACATCCAGTATGGGGTGTGCGAGAGATCGAAGGGTGGAGGCAACATCAATAGTCTCAAATACCAAGAAATCAGCTACCTCTTATATTCCCAACCATAAAGAAGCAAAATCTGCAGCAGGATGGTGCTCCATCGCATACTTCCATCTCCACTTCAAAGTTCCTCAAGGCGAAGAAGATCAAGATGCTCCAGGATTGGCGGCCCAGTCACCAGACATGAACATCATGGAGCATATGTGGGTAGGATGAAAGAGGAAGCATGGAAGACCAAACCAAAGAATATTGATGAACTCTGGGAGGCAGCAAGACTGCTTTCCTAGCTATTCCTGATGAATTATCAATACATTGTATGAATCTTGCCAAAGCATGGATGCAGTCCTTCAAGCTCATGGAAGTCATACAAGATATTCAATTTGAATTCACTGCACCACTATTTAATTTGATGACATATTTAGTATTTGCAGTAAATTGATCAATTTATGTTTAGGCGACAAAACTTTTGTCTTGCCAAAATTTGACCTTTCGTCTTGTTTAATGATAAATCTTGTTTCAGTGAAACTAATTTATTTCAGTGCAATGAAAATCATTGGGAGGGTTTTAGCTTTCATATGAACTATTTCTTACACCAATTGATTAATTAAAAGTCAGGTTAATAGCAGGTGTTTCTGCAAAATAGATAAGCGACAAGACTTTGTCAGGGACTGTAGTACATGAATGTCTAACTGTCATTTGATGCCTTTTGGAGATTTTGGATCTTTTCTTGGCTTCTTTATGTGCAAATCCAAATTTTACTGGGGTGCCCAAACTTTCAAACCCACTGTATATCTGGCTCTGCTACCTAGGGCTGCACATAATAAATTTTAATCACGATCACAATTTGACTTCCCTCGATCAATTTGTGTGACCGAGCAATATTTTAAATGAGTCATTTCATAGAATGCTCCGTTTTTTTGTGCAAAACCAATCTACTGCTCTGTAAACCACCGTGGACCCACTTCTGACATTGGTCCACAGTTTTAATTGTTATTAACACAGCTGTATATTGTAAAGCAGGAGAGGCAAACTGTATTTGTACCGGCGTTTCCTCTGGTAGTCTATTAGCGGCCGCACGGCGAAAACACAGAAGTTGTTGAATGCAACTAACTTCAGTTCGTAGAGTAACAGCGTGTGAGACGGATCCTGCTGGACCTGGGCGAGGAGATGTCATAGTTCATAAAAATGCGCACAGTGACGATACAGACAATTCATGTGTAACCGCTGACCCGCCATTTGACCTTTGTGGACCCATCATTATGAATCAGCCGTCTCACTGTGAGTACGTCCATCGCTCTCCCTCTCTTCCCTAGCTCTTTAATCAGTTAATGTTGAAAACAAGTGAAGAAGCTTTCTCAGAGATACATTAAAAAAAAGATCTATATATACGTATTTTTTTCAGATAGCTAATTTTCATGTACATGTGTGCAGCTGTGTGTAAACATACAACTTCAACATAAGAAGAATGTAGCATAATATGGATGTGAAAGCAGTTATATATTATATGTGACAATAAATATGTTTTGGTTAAAATCAACAATAATTGTGATAAGTAATCGGGATCAAAACATTGGTCAAATAATCGTGATGATTTTTGGCCATAATCCGGCAGCCCTACTGTACCTGTTATTGAATTTTTAGGCTTTGTTCCAATGCAATAACTTACCCAGGAATTCAAGAAGCCGTCCTTATTCCTAGAAATGATATCCAAATTAGATGATTCATGATTACATCCAATGCCAATCTTCAGCGTCACTGCAGGAAATATAGCAAGGCGGAAAGTAAGGGTGTATAGGTTGGAATCTTTCATGCAAGAGAGACAAACCAAGTAACATCTGCCTTTTATTACTGTATCTATAATCCTTTCCCAACCTTAAACTCTGTGGGTGGGGGGTGGGTCGGTGTACGTGTAGATG
Organism: Etheostoma spectabile; assembly: GCF_008692095.1. Lineage (NCBI taxonomy): Eukaryota > Metazoa > Chordata > Actinopteri > Perciformes > Percidae > Etheostoma > Etheostoma spectabile. The sequence goes on from NC_045751.1 coordinate 1,458,479, forward strand.
TATTAAAGATACGATCACTGTAAAACGGTCACTGAAGTCAAATTGCAGCCTCATTGTGGCTGACTGCAGCTCAAGACATAGACTTAATTAGTCTTCCCAAAGACTTGCCTGGATCCCAAACCCAATATCCTAGCGAAGGTGACAGAGTGCTCCAGCGCGTGTGCACACACACGCACACACGCTCACACGGAATCAGAAGAATAAAAAAGCTCTTGATCAGAGTCGTCATCCCTACTTACTCCCTCGGCTATCGCGCTCCAGTCCCCGTGCCCTCATCCGGACACAATGTTCTCCTGTCGAAAACTGCAGAACACAGACAAAACGCTCACTTTGTCTGCCTAAGAAATAATTACTCCGATTAATTAGCCATGCTGTGGATAGCTGGAGGCAAACATTCCATTAAAAAGAGCTAAACACAGCAGAAAATAGCTTTCATGTGACCACTGGAGGGTGCTACTCCAGTGACCTTCTCTGAAAGGCTGGAAGGGGGATGATGCGTTTGGAGGGGGACACTTTACATCCTCTTACATTTGACCTGTGGCCTCTTCTACTCTGAACAGAGCTAATTTCAACAGTATGCTAGAATGGATCAGGGGGCCCAAGGTTTATCTCACCTCTTACTGCACACCAACAGCTGCACAATAGGTGACCAGACGTCCCAAAATATTTGGGACAGTCTCAAGAGCAGACTCTCGAGTAGTTATAGTTTGATACAACATTAAAAACGCTTCATGGCGATTGAGCCAGCTCCTGTCAGCTGCTACGTAGGCGGCTAGGCGCAAATTTGGATAAATATGTATTGCTCTTTTTATTCATTTATTGTATTATTATTACAATAATACAATGAATGATGGTTTATTATTATTATTATTATTATGTAGATGGCCATTTTACACGGGGGGAGTCAGATGTATAGTCAGATATAAGTAAGTGACAGTAGCCAGTAAATAACTAACAGCACAACTGTACAGACAACACTTTTGTCTCATCCTTCTTTAAGCAGGAGGATGACTCCATGTTGATTAAAAAAAAAGCTGCTGCTGAGCTGATGTTTTATTTGTATTTTTGGTTTAAATGTCCGTTGATACGAATAGAAATAATAAATCATCATTATATCACATCTTTATGATTCTGTTGAGGAGACATTTTTCAACTCAGTCAGGAACCTAACCATGACAGTATGCTGAAGGTGGGGGGGGGATTGAGAACAGGTTGGAGTATTGACTTGTTGACCTACAGTCGTGTTGTTGACATTTCTGGAAGATGCAGTCTGTGTTACTATAAAAGTAGCTTGTGATCAATGATTGAACCAAAGTATTCCTAATCTTCTAGTCTCTCTAATGTCGGCCATCTACCTGAAGAGCGGGGGGCTGGTGGAGGAGCGCCTATAGTCTATGACCAGCTCCTGTTTTTAGAGATGTTCGGTTAGGAGGTTATCCCTGCACAAGAGAGAGAAGCTGTCCACCACAGACGGCTGTCACTGCCCTGAGCTGGTGGTGTCTACCATGACAGTGTCATCAGAGTACTTCAGGTATACCGTGTCGGATTGTCAGATCACAGAGCCTTGAGGACCACCTGTGGAGATGGTTCTGACTGGCTGCAGTGGCTGTTAAATCAACTGCCTGTGAGGCGGAGAGCACCACGTAATCAGGTGTGGGCTGACACCCAGTTTCTGGAGCTTTTGGCCTAAGGGTGAACACCAGCCTGGCGAAGTTCCCTGGTTTCTCCAGGTGCATGTGAACATTGTGCTGCAGTAAAATGAGTTCAACGCCTCTGTCCTTTCTATTGAAATTGAAGTGAGTCAGCAGAGCCTCTACCTCCACCTGCAGTCAGTGAGAATGAGCCTTTCAAAGCTCTTCATCACCACCGATGTCAGGGCTACTGGGAGAAAGTCATTATTGCAGGTGTATGGGACAGATGATGGAAGACTCCACAATTTTAAGTTTGACTCAGTGCAAAATTTTGAACAGCATATGGTTTTGGCCTTTTTTGATTTTGTGTATGAACTGTGGATCAAATGAGATGTGTAATGTGAACAGCCTGATCTCACAACATTGCATTAAATGATCATGACCTCCGTGTTATGTCATGGAGGCACATAATGTGTAAAAATGAAATGCGGGTACTATGGAAACAGTGCCAATGGAAAGCAATTAGGATCCTTTGTGATGGTGGACACACATTCCCAGCAGCCCTGTCTAAAGTCTGCGTAGGGAGGTCGTCGGGTGGATGGACAGGTAAACAAACACAGGACTTTCACCCAGGAGGCCGTTGTTTGTGTACCGTGTGAAACCAAAGGTCGACTATTTAACGTGCATATGTAATTTGAGTTACGTAACTAATACTACTTATTTTAACCCAATCATGATATTTTCCTAAATTTACCAAGTACTTTTGTTGGGTAAACCAAAACACTTGTGTTGACTTCCTGTCAAAATTGAAAATCAATGCTTTTGTTGATGCTTATCGATGTTTTAACTCATTCTTACATTTTTTTCAACACTTTTGACGTTTTTTTTCAATGTTTGTCACTTTTTTTGACATTTCGAAACTACGTCACTAACCTATAACTTAGTTAGTTTTTGGGGGAATTTATGGTTAATAAACCATTTATAGGAATATACCTAATGTTTTAGTTAGAAAAGCAGAAATTAGGAATTATTTAGACTAAATTAAAGAAATGTATGTTGATGGATAATCCCAGACTGAACATGTCAACTTTACTCTTATACTATTTCAAAACCACTTAAATTTTCTTTTTCAAATGCTATAAAATTGAATAAGACACCCAAATTAATGAAAGTAGAGTTAGTACTTGCCAAAGAGCGTGTGGAATCAATCATGTTATTTGGGTAATTAAAAAGAACAATGATATTGGAAAACGGGTCAATTTGACCCAAGGACAACATGAGGGTTAAATGTTGCCGGTAATTAAACACATTATGTGCCACCACCACCACCATTTAACAGGTTAAGAGTAAGACATTCCCTCGGAAGTTGGTGGAGACAAAAACGGAGCTAAAGAAGAGAAAAAACTGCATTAACCAGAGACATTGCTCCAAATGAATGTAAATGTTGTCTTTGTCCTTGATGTATGAATAGGCAACTGTTAACAACTACCATATGCACTTATAAGGTTGATAAATTAAATTACAATGTAAATCTGGTTGTCAAAATCTGGAATGTATTACAATAAAGTGAGTTAAACATGGTACATTATAGTAGCAGTACAGTACAGTACATGCTCATTCCCTCATAGCTACTCTAAGTTTCATGGTTGAAAATGTATTCCGAGCAAATGTATTGTTCATGGAGACTACTTAAGTTATTTACCCACACATTTTGCAGAAAAAACACACAGTTTGGCTGTTTATCTCTACATTATCATTCCATGCCTGCTGTCAACACGGCAAGGTTGCTTTTGTGCATATATTTTTGAGAGAGCATGTGCAGCATCTGCAACACCCACAGCTGAGTGTAGTTTGTGTGTCCACTGTTTTTGTGTGTAAGAGTTAAGACTCCAATCTCTCCCATTCTTTTCATGCCCTTGTGGGTTTTTTCGGCGCTGTCTGGCACCATTACCCACTGAGTGACTAATGAGTCTTACAAATGTGTATTATTTGCATCAAAAGACAGGGACAGATTTCAGTGACACACCAACCTTAGCAATGAGAGAAAGTTACAGGTAGAGCCTGTTGATCTGCCAACAGAGAGGAGGGATGGAATGAGGAAAAGACAGATTGTGGTATTTGGTCAGCGTGGCACCATCATTTATAGAAAGGTTTCTTCCTGCATGAATGCTATGTGTGCATAAGATCATCACCTGCTTTGGTGTAGCATGTTTACAGCTAGCAGTATACTGATCTGCAGAATGCACCTCAAAATGTGTATTTTGCTCCTAATGTGTTTGGCATCTGCTCACATCTGTGTGCACGCATTTAGTCAGGTTTGCATATGCTCTCATTTACAGAGCATGGGATTTTAGGATTGACTAATGACCACTGGATCTTAACATCTTACCATATACATTTTCATCAACTACTGACCCCGTATGGCTGTAATGGTCTGAATTGGGGCCCAAACACCCTTTATCACTGTAAAAGAAGATTCACATTGAGCATGAGAGGCTCTTTGAGATTGACAACTACCACTCCCCCTAGTGGATCTTGTGGGACAAAAGCCTATTTCACCACTTGGGATGTATATCTGTGCCTATGTGCATACATGCTTTTAACATGGAATGGCTCTTTATTCAGAAAATGTTTCTACATGTCTGCCACAGAGACACAAAGAGTTAGAAGTGTGTCTGTATATTTGTGCAAACTTTTGTTCGTACTAACCTCAGCAAGCCTTTTACTTTCTGAGTGCACATGTGCATGTTACTGTGTTGCATACTAGGTTGAGCGTACTGCCAGTAATATTTTCTCCTTTTGAGTGGGCAGAATAAGAAAAAGACCAAGTGACAGTATTTCCTTTCAATTTTCAAATGAACTTTCTCTTCATTTGCACCATTTCAAGGGCTTTGTTGCTGCTTCATTTTTTATATTGTTCACTAAAACGGTTTAGACATTTCCACACGGCAATATTTCACTTTTGTACATTGCTGATTGTCCTGAAGCACTGAGAATTTCATCTGTATTTTGGGTGAAATTATAATTTGGACTTCCCACAAAGGACTTAAATAACAAAGCAGTTTATTTAATTAATATGATGGCCCACACACATAGCTGGATCCATCCTCACAGGGGGTCAACACATTTGATGAAATCAAATATCTGCAATTCCGTGCGAGCACATCATCTTCTTGGTGCCACACGATGGG
>NC_045751.1:1463325-1472800 GCF_008692095.1 Etheostoma spectabile
AACTGCTGTGAAATCGTTCTGGTTGTAATCCCATTATAAGCCTGACTGTAATGTCCTAAATGCCATTTATACTTTGGCTTAACTCGTCTCTGTGAACTTTCTTTTTGTGATTTTATGTCCAGTAATCAGGTACGGAATCTTGCACGGCTGCACACAATGGACTCAGAGGGGGGGGGGAGTTTTGACCAACGGGACCCTTTTGTGTTAATGTCTGTTTTGAACTGGGAGGCAAGACTCTGAATGAAGGCCTTCACTTATATCAATCACTGCCTTCCTGCTTCTCTATTCCACTCATATTTCCCTGACCGTCCATAAGAGACAGCATTTGAGAGGGTGCATTGATTTCTGGGCATATCTGGTGATAAAATGCGCCTCTCCACCCGCAGCTCCTTAACTACCCAATTTGGAGGCCCCTGATTTGGCAGGCCATGCAGGAACTGTAAATAGAGCTGTGAATCAGAAGGGATAGGCGGAAGTTGGGACAGCGTCTTATTAAGACACATACAGACAGTAAGGGCACAGATCAAGCCAAAGAGGGTTGCCCTTATGGATTTCAGCCTTGCTGCTGTTGGGGGAAAGATAAAATGTCCACAAAAAGACAAGGACTAAGCAGTGACTGTCCAGTAGTATTCAGCAACATGTAACCTCTTTATATCTTTCAGCAGAACAGTTCCTCTGTAAGTGCGTGTATTTCTCCAATATAAGTAAAAGTTTTGCCATTTCTTTTGGAGAATTTGCCCTTCACCTTGTGTTTGCTTCAAATTCCTGCCAAGTTGAAGGCGGCCTTATTTCACCCTTATTGGATGCAGATGAGAAAAGGGTGTTACTTCAGAAACACTCCCTAGCCCGCGTCCCTTTCTGGCCATTAATGAAGCATTGTCCCGGTCGCACCACTTTATCATGATCTATGAAATCTCTGATTTTGATGCAATAGAAACACCAATCCCTTGCAGCGAGTCTCCAGGCAAAGCATTAGTCATCATGTCTTTGACACCGCCTAAGAATTGGGTCATTTTTTAAATTAAAAGCGCTCATTTGTAAATATACACTTGCAGACAAAAAAGAAACACACACTTCATTTTGATATATGAAAGAATAAAGCAACAGTGCTCAGGTGAATTATGCCTGCCCCACAATGCTGGGACACTCGTACTGCACAAGGAAAGTGAAAGGGGGGGGGGGGGGGGGGATGCAGATGATTGAGCACTTTAGCTTGAATTTGGTGTTTCTAAATTTGTATATTTCTGTGAGCTGGTGCATCCTATACACATGGCATAGCACCCATTAAGGCCAAGCGCTCTGAGATGTCAATAAGATGCCAATATATCCACACTTCATTCTTCTTCATCTTATTTTCATTAAAACTCTCTCCTCAACATCATTTAGTTATATCTTGTTCTCAGCTGGGAAGCTAAGTCAAGAAGTAAATCTCTGTTGCTCAATAGAAAGCTTTTTTTCATGTGATGGGTTTAACGGTTATTGCACCTGGGGTGTGTTCAATATAGCTAAAGTTGTTCGTGCTTTAGTTCAATCAAGGAGTACTCTGTGTCAATTGGCGCATGAGATACAGGTATTGGATAATCAAAATCAAATTAATCCAATTAGCACACATTTAGGTTGTGTTTTTTTTTGGAGGACAAATGGACTACAACCCAAATATTTATCTAGGTGACTGTGACAATAACTTTTGTCCACTGACAATTAAAAAATTTGTTTTTATTCAGCTGTTACTTCTGCCAAAAGAAATGTCATATCTTTTAATATCTGGTCCAATTCATCTTGAGGCGTTGATGATGCAGCTAGACGCTGGGACATTGCCACATGCACTGGAGAAACCAGGGCACTTCGCCAGGCCGGGGTTTATTGACTTCTCAAGTGCATTTAATACGGTGCAGCCTCACCTCTTGGGGCTAAAAGCCCAGAAACTGGGTGTCAGCCCACACCGTATCAGTTACTGCAGTTACTTCCAAAACGTAATACATTATAGTTATTAGCTACTGTCATTTGAGAGTAATTAGTTATTGTTGCAATATTACTTTCTCTGAGTTGTAATGCGTTACAAAATTTGTTATTACTTTTGAGTTACTTTCACCAAAATAACAGTGGAATTTGCTTGGCAACTAACTTGTGAATTTCACCACTGGATCAATAAAGTCTCCTCTTTAGCCACATCATAGTTATTCATATTTTGTATGATTAATATGAATATCCAAAGTAACTACAGCTATAAAAAAGATAAGTAAATGATACAATTGGTACGTAGGAGAATGAAAATACTTTATTTGTAATATTAATAATTAAAAGTACCGTACAGTTTTTTTGAAGTAGGCATTGTTGTGAAATGTTTGTTTAAAGCATTGAATAAGAAATTCATGTTTTTTAGTTTAAAACAGTCTAAAGGGAATGGTCAGTTGTTGTGTGAATTATTCTCACTATCTACATAATTTACAGTACTTGATTTACGCTGATATGAGCAAAGGTACACACTTTATTTAACAGTAATTTTGTTTACTGCAAACCGTAGCCTACACGGTAGTGTCTGTGTGTGCATTCTTGCTAGCTTACTGAGAGATAACGTGAAACGCTAGATGCAAAACATGTCCATCGCTCACTTGTGTTTGAAAACTGCACATATTGAACAAAACAGTCTTTAAGACACACGTTTTCACACTACTGTAATTGCATTACTTTAACGCGTTACTCCAACACTGCTCCTTATTACGTGGGTGCTTTCCTTCCCACAGGCAGACGGCAGATTTAACAGCCACTGCAGATCAGTCAGAACCATCTCACAGGTGGTCCTCAAGGCTCTGTGACCCCACGTCTGGTTCACCCTACACACCACTGAATGCGAAGTGACAATTCAGACACGGTTACCTGAAGTACTCTGATGACACTGTCATGGTGGACACCACCGCTCAAGGCAGTGACAGCCGTCTGTGGTGGAGTTCTCTCTCTGGTGCAGGGATAACCACCACCCTGAACATCTCTAAAGCCAAAAGACTGGTCATAGACTACAGGCGCTCCTCCACCAGCCCCCTGTCTTCAGGTAGATGGCCAGACATTAGAGAGACTAGAAGACTAGGACTATACTTTGGTTCAATCAGTGACCACAAGCGACTTTTAAAAGTAAAAAAGACTGTATCTTCAAAAAAATGTCAACAACAGACTGTCGGTCAAATCAATACTCCAACTGTTTCTCCAATCCCCCCACCTTCAGCATACTGGCATGGTTTGGGTTCTGACTGAGTTGAAACTAATGTCTCCTCAACAGAATCATAAAGATGAGTGGTAAAATTATTGGAAAACCCGACACCACTCACAACGATATGAGAACAAAAGCTCACAACTCATCATATCAGACCCCACCCATAACCCCAACAACCAGTACCATGGAGTCTTCAGGGAGGAGATCCGTTCCCTTCCCCTACAATCCAAACGAGCCATGTCCACCTTTGTGCCAGCATCCCTCAGACTGTTGAATAACAAAAAACACCACCATCGAACGACTATGTATGGTTGTATTTGTGTTTGAATGTGCCTGACAACAAACGAAGTTCCCTCACGGGAAAATAGTTCTTTTGACTTTGATTGATTTTGACACCTAGTTCTATATCTTCTCCGTAGTTCCAGACCCATTGAAGGACTGATAGTTATTTCTTTCCCGATCAATAGCAACGCTGTCTGGGCACCTCCTTTAATGCTGCTCACTGGCAGAGAGGCACCAAACCTCGGAGCACACGCAGGGCCTTAATGCATGAGCTTGGCAAGTGTTTTTAGGACGCTAACAAGTTCAGGCCTGTCTGAGTTTATTGTCCGGGGGTGAGCCAAAAGTCACTACATATACACAATAAGAAAACCTCACGGCCATAGGTGGAGGGGAAAAAGGCCATTCTTCCTGCTGACAATTATTCATACTGGCAAGGCAATTTGCTCAATCCAATAGGGCTGCTCCGGGATAGCTGCGAGTGAGTGTAACAGTGATATTTGTTGAGCTCATTAGTGCATGGGGTGGCAGGAATGACTAGTAAAATGAAGGAAGTGAGAAAGAAAGGGAAGCACGGCAGAGGCAGCGTTTACGGCTGTGCCACTGTACGAGATGAGGGAGTTGTGGAGTTAGCGGCGGAATGCTAATCGGCCTCTGGGGCACTGAGCCGCAGCAATTCAACTCTCAGAGCGGATCATGGCCCGGGCTGACATAGCCCCCCCCCCCCTTTCAACACACATTCTCATCTTACTACTCACAAGGGGAGAGGAGGTGGTGAAGAGGAGGGGAGGAATATGAGGAAAATATGTGGAGGACAATGTGTGATTATGAGTGTGTGTGGTGTGTGTGTGTGTGTGTGTTGTGTGGTGGTGTGTGTGTGTGTGTGTGTGTGTGTGGGTGTGTGGTGGTGTGTGTGTGTGTGCCCGTGTGTGCGCGCCCTATGTGTACCAAGATCCAAAGAGAGTTAACAGATATTAATATAAATAAAATATTTGATCACATAAAAAACATTGCTCACCAACTATATGTGAGATGTGGCAACTGCAGCAAAAAAGATTTGTGCAAAACAGTTTAACACATTTTCTAAACCGTTAATTTGGAGTCCAAAGTGAGTGGATTTGAAACTTTGGCAATACAGGTAAAACATGTCTGCAACCACTACCAACATATATGGAATGCAATGTGTTAAAACAATGCGTGTTCCCCGTTGCAAAATCTAGCATAAACTTGGTGTACAATGTAAAGTGATGATAATGGTGAACAACATGCTACAAATGCATGGCCCTTTTAAAAACTACGTAGTTTGGTCACTTCATGGAGAATAGAGGTGTTCTAAGAGACTTTCTACATGCTGAATATATAATGTCCTTATGGCATCGTTCTTGAAGTAACCCCACTTGTGAAATACTTGAATTCTACAAAGAGATGCTCAGCCAGAACAATTGTGTATTCCTCAGAGGCCTGAATGTAATTGGAACAGTAAACGGTGTACAATGATATGGTTCAGAAAAGGTCACTTAGCTCCGTACAGGTGGACAGTCATACTGTAGATGCAGCTATAAACAAAAACTGATGCCCATGTAGTCAGAGGGAAAGTCATTTGTAATATCACATTGTCAGGGAATCTCAAAAGCACATACACCTTCTGTTCTCCTATCATCTTGACACACACACACACACACACACACACACAGAGTTTCTAACGGCCATAACTCAAAGGTCATGGATGCCCTGGAGCGTGTAGTATCTTACCACACTCAGTGGTCCAACACAGCTCCCAGTGAGAAGAGATGCTGGGGCTCAGCATGCTGATGCAAGCACATCTCCTAAAAACAACAGAGTGGCTCAAAGTAATTTGTTTGTGTGTCATTGTCTTTGATTGTTGGCAACCGTGTGTACATTTATGTGTGCGTTTTGAAACATACTTTTTTCCTACCATTCCTACTCCAGGAGGGGTTATGGGAGGATAAAAACACAAAGCTGCAATCACTCTAATTGATCAAGTTGCCGTGCTTTCGCAAATCCCTGTGGCGTTTCGACAGGCATCACCTTTCCCACAAAATATCAGCCACGAGACAAGGACTGTAGAATTCAGAGTTGTCCCACGAGCATTTATCATCAAATAATGATTTTACAAGATGACAATGGATTAAAATTGTAACACGGATGTCAGTCATGATAAATGGTTCAGACGCTGTCTCAGGAGCCCGATTGTGTTCCCCCTAACCTTGGATCCAATCACCGACCCAAAGGTTTGTTCCTGTGTCTTTGTCTTTACCTTGTCTGTTTCTCTAATTGCTTTTCCTTTGTCTTTTGGTGAGTGAACGCCCCAAAATCTTTTTGGGAACAAATAAAATTGTAGACAAGGTAAACAATTACGGGGAAAGCCATTAGGTAATTGCCCGCTGGCTAAACCCTTCCCCAGAACAGCAATTCTCCAATCATAGCCTAGCATCTGTGACTAGGCACGCAAGCCCAGTCACAGCTTTGGATCAACGTTAAAAATTAGACTCCTTATCTGGGAGAGTGTTATGTTTGCTAGACACACCCTTTTGTTCTAATCCTTAAAGCTTTTTCATACATTTAAAGAAAAACATGGTTGAAAATATGAGCAATAAGTTACAAGAAGCTTTAACATTGAAAAATTCTTAACCCCTGTTGTCCTTGGGTCAAATTCAGGGGTTTTTTTTGTCATAAAAAAGGGCCGTCGAAATAAACGCTGAAAACGCAAATAAACATTAAAAACATAAAAAAAACTTTGGAAAAAACATCAAAAAAACACCACAACATTGAAAAAAGTGACAAAAAATGTCGGAAAAAGCTAAAGTAATGTTGATAGAAAAGGGACAAACGTTTTTTTTCATGGTTGACGTGAAGACACCACAAGGGTTAATATTTAGCAAGCTATACCTGATAAAATCGTCAGCAAAGTTGTCATTTTAGCCTGACAAAATAACAGTGCCAGCTGGAAATGAGAATCTGCTTTGTCCACCACCGTTAGGTTGAGGACACCTTGTTCTGAAGTCAAATCGCAGTAATAATTGTAGGCCATATTTGTATGAAAAAAATGGAAAGCTAGGCAGAAGTAGCGGCAGTAACAAAGGGTTGCAGGGCATGAGTGCTCCATGATTGTAACTTTCTCCCTCTCTCCAGTCTGCCTTTCTTGTTTGCACTCTTTTTTCAGCATCACTTCCTGGTTTTCATACCTTATCCTTATACAATTAACAAACAATTCACTGGGACATAGCAACGCGTCCCAGGAAGTTGGTGAACAATGTTATCATAACCGATAGCCATGATAGCCAAAATTTCAAGGTAAGACCCAAGTTGTCATAAACCGACATTTCGTTGAAGTTCCTTGACAGAAACAAGTATTGCGCTGTCCCCAAATAACATTTCTATGTATTTTTATACTTTCAGTTCCTGACATTGTCTTGCTTGTGAGGATTACCTTAACAACAAAACAAACCTGATAATAAGTCTTTGGTTTGTTGTGTGCATAAAACCAATGTTAATAAATGTTATGCACAGCTCATCAGTATGACTGACTACTTGTGAACACAAATCGTCTTATTTCCTTGGTTTTCTGTTTGTGTTAGAGGCGGTGTTGTAAGGCTCCTAGAAAGTACTTTATATTTTTTTACTCCCACACACACAGAGCAGCCACCGTCTCCCATAAGATAGAGAGCAATTGATATCTCAGCGAGCTGCTTCATTAAAATATGGTAAAACTTCTGCTTTGCTTCTGCAAGATTGTGGTGTGTGTGTGTGTGTGTGTGTGTCTTCCTAAGACTCAGGGATGATGCATAGACTCTGACACTTTGACAGATGAACAGATTTAGAGTGCTTGAAGGATCCAGCCTGTTCAATATAGGCAGGAGTGTAAGTGTGTTTGTGTGTGACTGCTTGTTATTATGCTAAGATTGGCTAACTGTAGTTCATGCTGCTTTATTTATCTTCATTGGGCATAAAGTTGTGTAAATGGGTAATGGAAATAAAGGTGTGTCACTCGCATTTACTGCCATCATGAGCCAAAGGAAATGTTCTCACAAATAGCAAGGCCATCTCCAAACTGATAAAGTATGTGTAGGGGATAACCTCCATTATTACAACCAAAATGCCGCACCCACAAACCACAACACACACACACACAACACACACACATACACACACACTCACACACAGTCATTATTTTCTAAACCCAAAAGTTTGGGCACCCAGGTAAAGATTTGTATTAAGTGCATAAAGAAGCCAGAAAAGATGGAAAAATATCCAAAAGGCTGTCATGCAATGCTCTTTTAAGGTCTATCCCTAGATTTCAATTATGTGAGGTCAGGAGATTGTGAAGGCCATGGCAAAACTCAGTTTGCCTCGATGTAATGCAGTGTGGATTTTGAGGTGGTGTTAGGACATCTCTCCATTTGTAGAAGCAGCTCTCTTTAACTTCAGCTTTTTACAGATGGAATCAAGTTAGCGTCCAAAATTGCTGTGAAATTTATTGAATCCATTTTCCTTCTACTCGTGAAATGTTACCTGTAATACAACCCCAAAGCATGAGTTATCCCCCCATGCTTAACAGTTGGACAGAGGTTTTCCATTAAATTCTGTGCCCTTTCTTCTCCAAACGTACCTTTGCTCCTTCGGCCAAAAAGTTCTATTTTAACCTCATCGGTCCAGAACTTGTTTCCACAATGCATCAGGCTTGTCTATATGTTCATTTGCAAACTTCAAATGCTGATTTTGTGGGTGAGGGTCGTAGAACAAGGTTTCTTTGATGACTTCATGAAGACCATATTGTACAAGTATCTCTTTATAGTGGAATGGTGTAGCACAACCAGAGTCTGCCAGGTCTTTCTGGATGGATCGTGCAGTCAACGTGGGTTTGGTTCTTTTCTCACAACCGCGAGCTGTTCTGTCTGATATTTTTCTTGGACTAGATCTTGCTTTAACTTCCACTGTTCTGATGACGGCCATTTTAATACATTCCAAACAGAGGATATTGGCATATTGAAAACGCTTTGCTATCTTCTTATAGCCTTCTCCTGCTTGTGAGCATCCACTATTTCAGTTTCAGTTTTCTAGACAACTGCTTAGAAGAACCCACGGTGCTGATTGGGGCAAGGTCAGATGAGTCTGGGCATGTGAAAAAGATTGACATCACCTGGTCTTTCCAGACAATGATTGAGAAACAATCCAAGACGCTGTCGGTCTCGATTTCCAAAGGGAGCGGTGCATGCTAGAAACTCTGCGGGTGCCCAAACTTCTGCAGATACATCTTTTAGTTTTATGTTATTTTGAAAGTGTAAATGATGGAAATAAAAATCAACTTTTTGTGACATACAGTCCCTGACAAAAGTCTTGTCGCTTGTTACAAATTGACTGAAGTGCCGTGAAATTATTTTAATCAGATTTATTTACAAGAAAGGCTATTTAATCCAACAGCTTTTGTAATAATGTTTCATGCAAAACGAAACTGTCAAAAAGTATTCTAATATTCTTAGCTTGAGTCAATTTTTGCAAAGACATAAGTTTGTCGCCTTGTCATAAAGTTCACCTGTGACTAATAATGGATCAATTAGGTCTCAGGTGTGTATAAAAACAACCCAGTACACTAGACTTCACATCAACTGCAACTAGACCTCTGCAAACATGCCTAGATTACCCTGAGAATAAAGGTTGGATTATCAAGAGCTGAAGACCAGATCCACTGCTGATGTGGCAGACACCTTCAATGTGTCTCAGCGTCAAGCACAGAGGATTAAAAAACATTGAAGAAATGGAGCGTTTTTGACAAGCCCAGGTCAGGCAGACCCCTAAGACAATGATGCTCGAGAGGACCGTTTGTTGGCTCGAAAATCCAAGGCCAGCCCATTTTCCACTGCATCAGAGCTCCACTAGACCTGGTCCCCTGAAGTCTCTGTGTCAACCTCAACGGTTTGTCGGATTCTGTCTTGAAATGGCCTCCATGGTTGAATCAGTGCCCAGAAG
>NC_045751.1:1472825-1477141 GCF_008692095.1 Etheostoma spectabile
GACTAGGCACGCAAGCCCAGTCAGCTTTGGATCAACGTTAAAAATTAGACTCCTTATCTGGGAGAGTGTTATTTTTGCTAGACCCACCCTTTGTCCTAATCCTTAAAGCTTTTTCATACATTTAAAGAAAAACATGGTTTGAAATATGAGCAATAAGTTACAAGAAGCTTTAACATTGAAATAACTTCTACCTCATGTTGTCCTTGGGTCAAATTCAGGGGTTTTTTTTGTCATAAAAAATGGGCCGTCGAATAAACGCTGAAAACGCAAATAAAACATTAAAACAAAAAAACTTTGGAAAAAACATCAAAAAAACACCCACACCATTGAAAAAAGTGACAAAAAAGTCGGAAAAAGCTAAAGTAATGTTGATAGAAAAGTGACAAACGTTTTTTTTCATGGTTGACGTGAAGACACCACAGGTTAATCATTAGCAAGTTATAAAACTGTAAATCTGTCACATAAGTTGTCATTTCAGCCTGACAAATCAACAGTGCCCAGCTGGAAATGAGAATCCTGCTTTGTCCACCACCGTTTCAGGTTGAGGACACCTTGTTCTGAAGTCAAATCTGCAGAAATAATTGTAGCCATATTTGCTATGAAAAAATGGAAAGCTAGGCAGAAGTCACGCAGTAACAAAGGGTTGCAGCATGAGTGCTCCATTGTATTGTAACTTTCCTCCCTCTCCCAGTCGGCCTTTTCTTGTTTGCACTCTTTTTTTCAGCATCACTTCCTGGTTTTCATACCTATCCTTATACAATTAAACAACACACTGGACATAGCAACGCGTCCAGGAAGTTGGTGAACAATGTTATCATAACCGATAGCATGATAGCCAAAATTTCAAGAGTAAGACCCAAGTTGTCATAAACCAACATTTCGTTGAAGTTCCTTGACAGAAACAAGTATTGCGCTGTCCCCAAATAACATTTTCTATGTATTTTTATACCTTTCATGTTCCCTTGACACATTGTCTTGCTTGTGAGGATCACCTTAACAACAAAACAAACCTGATAATAAGTCTTTGGTTTGTTGTGTGCATACAACCAATGTTAATAAATGTCTTATGCACAGCATCATCAGTATGACTTTGACTACTTGTGAACACAAATCTGTCTTATTCCTTGGGTTTCTGTTTGTGTTAAGAGGCGGTGTTGTAAGCTCCTAGAAAGTACTTTATATTTTTTTTCTCCCACACACACAGAGCAGCCACCGTCTCCCATAAGATAGAGAGCAATCTGATATCTCAGCGAGCCTGCTTCATTTAAAATATGGTAAAACTTTCTGCTTTGCTCTGCAAGATTGTGGTGGTGGTGTGTGTGTGTGTGTGTGTCTTCCTAAGACTCGGGATGATGCATAGACTCTGACACTTTGACGATGAACAGATTTAGAGTGCTTGAAGGATCCAGCCTGTTCAATTAGGCAGGAGTGTAAGTGTGTTTGTGTGTGACTGCTTGTTTATGTTACTGCTAAGATTGGCTAACTGTAGTTCATGCTGCTTTTATTATCTTCATTGGTGCATAAAGTTGGTAATGGGTAATGGAAATAAAGGTGTGTCACTCGCATTTACTGCCATCATTGACCAAAGGAAATGTTCTCACAAATAGCAAGGCCATCTCCAAACTGATAAAGTATGTGTAGGGGATAACCTCCATTATTACAACCAAAATGCCCGCACACACACACACACACACACACACACACACACACCACACCAACATACACACACATCACACACAGTCATTATTTTCTATACCCAAAAGTTTGGCACCCAGGTAAGATTTGTATTAAAGTGCATAAAGAAGCCAAAAAGATGGAAAATATACCAAAGGCTGTCATGCAATGCTCTTTTAAGGTCTATCCATAGATTTTCAATATTTTGAGGTCAGGAGATTGGAAGGCCATGCACAAACCTTCAGTTTATGCCTCGATGTAATGCAGTGTGGATTTTGAGGTGTGTTTAGGATCATCATCCATTTGTAAAGCCCCTCTCTTTAACTTCAGCTTTTTTACAGATGGCATCAAGTTAGCGTCCAAAATTTGCTGAAATTTTATTGATCCATTTTTCCTTCTACTCGTGAAATGTTACCTTTAATACAACCCCAAAGCATGATTGATCCACCCCCATGCTTAACGTTGGCACAGAGGTTCTTTCCATTAAATTCTGTGCCCTTTCTTCTCCAAACGTACCTTTGCTCATTCCGGCCAAAAAGTTCTATTTTAACCTCATCGGTCACAGAACTGTTTCCACAATGCATCAGGCTTGTCTATATGTTCATTTGCAAACTTCAATGCTGATTTTTGTGGTGAGTCGTGAACAGGTTTTCTTCTGATGACTCTTCCATGAGACCATATTTGTACAAGTATCTCTTTATAGTGGAATGGTGTAGCACAACTCCAGAGTCTGCCAGGTCTTTCTGGATGGATCTGCAGTCAAACGTGGGTTTGGACTTTCTTTTCCCACCTGCGAGCTGTTCTGTCTGATATTTTTCTTGGACTTCCAGTCTTGCTTTAACTTCCACTGTTCCTGATGACGGCCATTTCTTAATTACATTCCAACAGAGGATATGGCATCTGAAACGCTTTGCTACTTCTTATAGCCTTCTCCTGCTGTGAGCATCAACTATTTTCAGTTTCAGTTTTCTAGACAACTGCTTAGAAGAACCCACGGTGCTGATTGTTGGGGCAAGGTCAGATGATTCTGGGCATGTGAAACCTTAGATTGACATCACCTGGTCTTTCCAGACAATGATTGAGAACAATCCAAGACGCTGTCCGGTCTCGCTTTCCAAAGGGAGCGGTGCATGCTAAAACCTGCAGGGTGCCCAAACTTCTGCAGATACCATCTTTTAGTTTTATGTTATTTTGAAAGTGTAAATGATGGAAATAAAATCTAACTTTTTGTGACATACAGTCCCTGACAAAAGTCTTGTCGCTTGTGAACAAATTGACCTGAAGTGCCGCTGAAATATTTTCTATCAAGATTTATTTACAAGAAATGGCTCATTTTATCCCCCAGCTTTTGTAATAATGTTTCAGTGCAAAACGAAACTGTCAAAAAGTATTCTAATATTCTTAGCTTGAGTCAATTTTTGCAAAGACTAAGTGTTGTCGCCTTGTCATATAAGCTTCACCTGTGACTAATAATGGATCAATTAGGTCTCAGGTGTGTATAAAAACAACCCCATACCTAGACCTTCACATCAACTGCAACTAGACCTCTGCAAACATGCCTAAGATTCACCCTGAGACTAAAGTTGGATTATCAAGAGGCTGAGACCAGATCCACTGCTGATGTGGCAGACCCCTTCAATGTGTCCAGCGTCAAGCACAGAGGATTAAAAAAACATTTGAGACCCTGAGACGTTTTTGACAAGCCCAGGTCAGGCAGACCCCTCAAGACAACTGCTCGAGAGGACCGTTTGTTGGCTCGAAAATCCAAGGCCAGCCCATTTTCCACTGCATCAAGCTCCACTAGACCTGGTCCCTGAAGTTCCTGTGTCAACCTCAACGGTTTGTCGGATTCTGTCTTGAAATGGCCTCCATGGTTAATCAGTGCCCAAAGCCAGCACTAAACAAAAGACAATTGAAAAACCGTGTGGCATTTGCCAAGGCCCACAGCCCTAAAGGATGGACGCTGGAGAAGTGAAGAAAGTGGTATTTTCAGATTATCTTCTGTTGAATTCACCACAGTTGCCGCATTTGCGAGACCTACTGGAGCCCGCATGAATCCAAGATTCACCCAGAAAACAGTGAAGTTGGTAGCGGAAAAATCATGGTCTGGGGTTACATCCAGTATGGGTGTGCGAGAGACGGAAGGTGGAAGGCAACATCAATAGTCTCAAATACCAAAAATCTTAGCTACCTCTTATATTCCCAACCATAAAAAAGCAAAATTCTGCAGCAGGATGGTGCTCCATCGCATACTTCCATCTCCACTTCAAAGTTCCTCAAGGCGAAGAAGATCAAGATGCTCCAGATTGGCCGGCCAGTCACCAGACATGAACATCATGGACATATTGGGGTAGATGAAAGAGGAACATGGAAAGACCAAACCAAAGAATATTGATGAACTCTGGGAGCAGCAAGACTGCTTTCCTAGCTATTCCTGTGACTTCATCAATACATTGTATGAATCCTTGCCAAAGCATGGATGCAGTCCTTCAAGCTCATGGAAGTCATACAAGATATTCAATTTGAATCTCACTGCACCACTATTTAATTTGATGACATATTTTAGTATTTGCAGTAAATTTGATCAATTTATGTTTAGGCGACAAAACTTTTGTCTTGCCAAAATTTGACCTTTCTGTCTT
>NC_045751.1:1477166-1493991 GCF_008692095.1 Etheostoma spectabile
TGTTCCTATGCATCTTTGACACACACAACACACAACACACACACACACACAGAGTTTCTAACGGCATAACTCAAAGGTCATGGATGCCCTGGAGCGTGTAGTATCTTACACACCTCAGTGGTCCAACACAGCTCCCAGGTGAGAAGAGATGCTGTGGCTCAGCATGTGATGCAAGCACATCTCCTAAAAACAACAGAGTGGCTCAAAGTAATTGTTTGTGTGTCATTGTCTTTGATTGTTGGCAACCGTGTGTACATTTATGTGTGCGTTTTGAAACTATACTTTTTCCCTACCATTCCTACTCCAGGAGGGTTTATGGGAGGATAAAAACACAAAGCACTGCAATCACTCTAATTGATCAAGTTGCCGTGCTTTCGCCAAATCCCCTGTGGCGTTCGACAGGCATCACCTTTCCCACAAAATATCAGCCACGAGACAAGGACTGTAGAATTAGCAGTTGTCACTGAGCATTATCATCAAATAATTGATTTTCACAAGATGACAATGGATTAAAATTGTAAACACGGATGCTCAGTCATGATCAAATGGTTCAGAACGCTGTCTCAGGAGCCCCGATTGTGTTCCCCCTAACCTTGGATCAACACCGACCCAAGGTTTTGTTCCTGTGTCTTTGTCTTTTACCTTGTCTGTTTCTCTAATTGCTTTTCCTTTGTCTATTTTTGGTGAGTGAACGCCCCCAAATCCTTTTGGGAACAAATAAAATTGTAGACAAGGTAAACAATTACGGGAAAGCCATTAGGTAATTGCCCGCTGGCTAAACCCTTCCCCAGAACAGCAATTCTCAATATAGCCTAGCATCTGTGACTAGGCACGCAAGCCCAGTCAAGCTTTGGATCAACGTAAAAATTAGACTCCTTATCTGGGAGAGTGTTATGTTTGCTAGACACACCTTTTGTCCTAATCCTTAAAGTTTTTCATACATTTAAAGAAAAACATGGTTTGAAAATATGAGCAATAAGTTACAAGAAGCTTTAACATTGAAAAACTTCTTAACCCTCATGTTGTCTTGGGTCAAATTCAGGGGTTTTTTTGTCATAAAAAATGGGCCGTCGAATAAAACGCTGAAAACGCAAATAAAACATTAAAACACTAAAAAAAACTTTGGAAAAAACATCAAAAAAACACCCACACATTGAAAAAAGTGACAAAAAATGTCGGAAAAAGCTAAAGTAATGTTGATAGAAAAGTGAAACGTTTTTTTTCATGGTTGACGTGAAGACACCACAAGGGTTAATATTTAGCAAGCTATACCTGATAAATCTGTCAGCATAAGTTGTCATTTCAGCCTGACAAAATCAACGTGCCAGCTGGAAATGAGAATCCTGCTTTTGTCCACCACCGTTTCAGGTTGAGGACACCTTGTTCTGAAGTAAATCTGCAGAATAAATTGTGGCCATATTGCTATGAAAAAATGGAAAGTAGGCAGAAGTAGCGGCAGTAACAAAGGGTTGCAGGGCATGAGTGCTCCATTGTATTGTAACTTTTCCTCCTCTCTCCCAGTCTGCTTTCTTGTTTGCACTCTTTTTTTCAGCATCACTTCCTGGTTTTCATATTATCCTATACAATAACAAACAATTCACTGGGACATAGCAACGCGTCCCAGGAAGTTGGTGAACAATGTTATCATAACCGATAGCAATGATAGCCAAAATTTCAAGAGTAAGACCCAAGTTGTCATAAACCGAACATTTCGTTGAAGTTCTGACAGAAACAAGATTGCGCTGTCCCCAATAACATTTTTATGTATTTTTATACCTTTCATGTTCCCTTGACACATTGTCTTGCTTGTGAGGATTCACCTTAACAACAAACAAACCTGAATAAAAGTCTTTGGTTGTTGTGTGCATACAACCAATGTTAAAAATGTCTTAGCACAGATCATCAGTATGACTTTGACTTTGTGAACACAAATCTGTTTATTCCTTTGGTTTCTGTTGTGTTAAGAGGCGGGGTTGTAAGGCTCCTAGAAAGTACTTTATATTTTTTTTACTCCCACACACACAGAGCAGCCACCGTCTCCCATAAGATAGAGAGCAATCTGATATCTCAGCGAGCTGCTTCATTTAAATAGGTAAAACTGCTTTGCTTCTGCAGATTGTGTGTGTGTGTGTGTGTGTGTGTTGTGTCTTCCTAAGACTCAGGGATGATGCATAGACGACACTTTGACAGATGAACAGATTTAGAGTGCTTGAAGGATCAGCTGTTCAATAGGCAGGAGTGTAAGTGTGTTGTGTGTGACTGCTTGTTATGTTACTGCTAAGATTGGCTAACTGTAGTTCATGCTGCTTTTATTTATCTTCATTGGGCATAAAGTTGTGTAAATGGGTAATGGAAAAAAGGTGTGTCACTCGCATTTACTCATCATTGAGCCAAAGGAAATGTTTCACAAATAGCAAGGCCATCTCCAAACTGATAAAGTATGTGTAGGGATAACCTCCATTATACAACCAAAATGCCCGCACACACCACAACACACACACAACACACCACACACACACACCCTACACACACCACTCACACACAGTCATTATTTTCTAATACCCAAAAGTTTGGGCACCCCAGTAAAGATTTGTATTAAAGTGCATAAAGAAGCCAAGAAAAGATGGAAAAATATCCAAAAGGCTGTCATGCAATGCTCTTTTAAGGTCTATCCATGATTTTCATTATGTTGAGGTCAGGAGATTGTGAAGGCCATGGCAAAACCTTCAGTTTATGCCTCGATGTAATGCAGTGTGGATTTTGAGGTGTGTTTAGGATCATCATCCATTGTAGAAGCCAGCCTTCTTTAACTTCAGCTTTTTTACAGATGGCAAAGTTAGCGTCCAAAATTTGCTGAAATTTTATTGAATCCATTTTTCCTTCTAACTCGTGAAATGTTAGTAATACAACCCCAAAGCATGATTGATCCACCCCCATGCTTAACAGTTGGACAGAGGTTCTTTCCATTAAATTCTGTGCCCTTTCTTCCAAACGTACCTTTGCTCATTCCGGCCAAAAAGTTCTATTTTAACCTCATCGGTCCACAGAATTGTTTCCACAAGCATCAGGCTTGTCTATATGTTCATTTGCAAACTCAAATGCTGATTTTTGTGGTGAGGTCGTAGAACAGGTTTTCTTCTTGAGATCTTCCATGAAGACCATATTTGTACAAGTATCTCTTTATAGTGGAATGGTGTAGCACAACTCCAGAGTCTGCCAGGTCTTTCTGGATGGACGTGCAGTCAAACGTGGGTTTGGACTTTCTTTTCTCACAATCCTGCGAGCTGTTCTGTCTGATATTTTTCTTGACTCCAGATCTTGCTTTAACTTCCACTGTTCCTGATGACGGCCATTCATTACATTCCAAACAGAGGATATTGGCATCTGAAAACGCTTTGCTATCTTCTTATAGCCTTCTCCTGCTTGTGAGCATCAACTATTTTCAGTTTCAGTTTTCTAGACAACTGCTTAGAAGAACCCACGGTGCTGATTGTTGGGGCAAGGTCAGATGAGTCTGGGCATGTGAAACCTTAAGATTGACATCACCTGGTCTTTCCAGACAATGATTGAGAACAATCCAAGACGCTGTCCGGTCTCAGCTTTCCAAAGGGAGCGGTGCATGCTAGAAACTCTGCAGGGTGCCCAAACTTCTGCAGATACCATCTTTTAGTTTTATGTTATTTTGAAAGTGTAAATGATGGAAATAAAATCTAACTTTTTGTGACATACAGTCCCTGACAAAAGTCTTGTCGCTTGTGTACAAATTGACCTGAAGTGCCGCTGAAATATATTTCTAATCAAGATTTATTTACAAGAAATGGCTCATTTTAATCCCAACAGCTTTTGTAATAATGTTTCAGTGCAAAACGAAACTGTCAAAAAGTATTAATATTCTTAGCTTGAGTCAATTTTTGCAAAGCATAAGTGTTGTCGCCTTGTCATATAAGCTTCACCTGTGAATAAAATGAGCATTGGTCTCGGTGTGTATAAAAACAACCCCAGTACACTAGACCTTCACATCAACTGCAACTAGACCTCTGCAAACTGCCTAAGATTCACCCTGAGACTAAAGGTTGGATTATCAAGAGGCTGAAGACCAGATCCACTGCTGATGTGCAGACACCTTCAATGTGTCTCAGCGTCAAGCACAGAGGATTAAAAAAACATTTGAAGACACTGGAGACGTTTTTGACAAGCCAGGTCAGGCAGACCCCTCAAGACAACTGCTCGAGAGGACCGTTTGTTGGCTCGAAAATCCAAGGCCAGCCCATTTTCCACTGCATCAGAGCTCCACTAGACCTGGTCCCCTGAAGTCTCTGTGTCAACCTCAACGGTTTGTCGGATTCTGTCTTGAAATGGCCTCCATGGTTGAATCAGTGCCCAGAAGCCAGCACTAAACAAAAGACAATTGAAAAACCGTGTGGCATTTGCCAAGGCCCACAGCCTGCTGAAAGGTAGGACGCTGGAGAGGAGGAGAAAGTGGATTTTTCAGATTAATCTTCTGTTGAATTACACCACAGTTGCCGCAATATGCAGGAGACCTACTGGAGCCCGCATGAATCCAAGATTCACCCAGAAAACAGTGAAGTTGGTAGCGGAAAAATCATGGTCTGGGGTTACATCCAGTATGGGGGTGTGCGAGAGATCTGAAGGGTGGAAGGCAACATCAATAGTCTCAAATACCAAGAAATCTTAGCTACCTCTTATATTCCCAACCATAAAAGAAGCAAAATTCTGCAGCAGGATGGTGCTCCATCGCATACTTCCATCTCCACTTCAAAGTTCCTCAAGGCGAAGAAGATCAAGATGCTCCAGGATTGGCCGGCCCAGTCACCAGACATGAACATCATGGAGCATATGTGGGGTAGGATGAAAGAGGAAGCATGGAAGACCAAACCAAAGAATATTGATGAACTCTGGGAGGCAGCAAGACTGCTTTCCTAGCTATTCCTGATGACTTCATCAATACATTGTATGAATCCTTGCCAAAGCATGGATGCAGTCCTTCAAGCTCATGGAAGTCATACAAGATATTCAATTTGAATCTCACTGCACCACTATTTAATTTGATGACATATTTTAGTATTTGCAGTAAATTTGATCAATTTATGTTTAGGCGACAAAACTTTTGTCTTGCCAAAATTTGACCTTTCTGTCTTGTTTAAATGATAAATCTTGTTTCAGTGAAACTAATTTATTTCAGTGCAATGAACATCATTTGGGAGGGTTTTAGCTTTTCATATGAACTATTTCTTACACCAATTGATTAATTAAAAGTCAGGTTAATAGCAGGTGTTTCTGCAAAATAGATAAGCGACAAGACTTTTGTCAGGGACTGTAGTACATGAATGTCTAATCTGTCATTTGATGCCTTTTGGAGATTTTGGATCTTTTCTTGGCTTCTTTATGTGCATTAATCCAAATTTTTACATGGGGTGCCCAAACTTTCAAACCCCACTGTATATCTGGCTCTGCTACCTAGGGCTGCACAATTAATCAAATTTTAATCACGATCACAATTTTGACTTCCCTCGATCAAATTTGTGTGACCGAGCAATATTTTAAATGAGTCATTTCATAGAATGCTCCGTTTTTTTGTGCAAAACCAATCTACTGCTCTGTAAACCACTGTCTGGACCACACTTCTGACATTGGTCCACAGTTTTAATTGTTATTAACACAGCTGTATATTGTAAAGCAGGAGAGGCAAACCTGTATTTGTACCGGCGTTTCCTCTGGTAGCTCTATTGCGGCCGCCACGGCGAAAAACACAGAAGTTGTTGAATGCAACTAACTTCAGTTCGTAGAGTAACAGCGTGTGAGACGGATCCTGCTGGACCTGGGCGAGAGAATGTCATAGTTCATAAAAATGCAGCACAGTGACGATACAGACAATTCATGTGTAACTCCGCTGACCCGCCATTTGACCTATGCTGGACCCATTCATTATGAATCAGCCGTCTCACTGTGAGTACGTCCATCGCTCTCCCTCTCTCTCCCTAGCTCTTTTAATCAGTTAATGTTGAAAACAAGTGAAGAAGCTTTCTCAGAGATACATTAAAAAAAAGATATCTATATCCTACGTATTTTTTTTCAGATAGCTAATTTTCATGTACATGTGTGCAGCTGTGTGTACAACATACAACTTCAACATAAGAAGAATGTAGCATAATATGGATGTGAAAGCAGTTATATATTTATATGTGACAATAAAATATGTTTTGGTTAAAATCAACAAATAATTGTGATAAGTAATCGGGATCAAAACATTGGTCAAAATAATCGTGATGATTTTTGGCCATAATCCGGCAGCCCTACTGCTACCTGTCATTTGAATTTTTATGGCTTTGTTCCAATGCAATAACTTACCCAGGAATTCAAGAAGCCAGTCCATTATTCCTAGAAATGATATCCAAATTAGATGATTCATGATTACATCCAATGCCAATCTTCAGCGTCACTGCAGGAAATATAGCAAGGCGGAAAGTAAGGGTGTATAGGTTGGAATCTTTCATGCAAGAGAGACAAACCAAGTAACATCTGCCTTTTTATTACTGTATCTATAATCCTTTCCCAACCTTAAACTCTGTGGGTGGGTGGGTGGGTCGGTGTACGTGTAGATGTATTAAAGATACGATCACTGTAAAACGGTCACTGAAGTCAAATTGCAGCCTCATTGTGGCTGACTGCAGCTCAAGACATAGACTTAATTATGTCTTCCCAAAGACTTGCCTGGATCCCAATACCCAATATCCTAGCGAAGGTGACAGAGTGCTCCAGCGCGTGTGCACACACACGCACACACGCTCACACGGAATCAGAAGAATAAAAAAGCTCTTGCATCAATGAGTCGTCATCCCTACTTTACTCCCTCGGCTATCGCGCTCCAGTCCCCGTGCCCTCATCCGGACACAATGTTCTCCTGTCGAAAACTGCAGAACACAGACAAAACGCTCACTTTGTCTGCCTAAGCAAATAATTACTCCGATTAATTAGCCATGCTGTGGATAGCTGGAGGCAAACATTCCATTAAAAAGAGCTAAAACACAGCAGAAAATAGCTTTCATGTGACCACTGGAGGGTGCTACTCCAGTGACCTTCTCTGACAAGGCCTGGGAAGGTGGATGATGCGTTTGGACGGGGGACACTTTACATCCTCTTACATTTGACCTGTGGCCTCTTCTACTTCTGAACAGAGCTAATTTCAACAGTATGCCTAGAATGGATCAGGGGGCCCAAGGTTTATCTCACCTCTTACTGCACACCAACAGCTGCACAATAGGGTGACCAGACGTCCCAAAATATTTGGGACAGTCTCAAGAGCAGACTCTCGAGTAGTTATAGTTTGATACAACATTAAAAACGCTTCATGGCGATTGAGCCAGCTCCTGTCAGCTGCTACGTAGGCGGCTAGGCGCAAATTTGGATAAATATGTATTGCTCTTTTTTATTCATTTATTGTATTATTATTACAATAATACAATGAATGATGGTTATTATTATTATTATTATTATTATGTAGATGGCCATTTTACACGGGGGGAGTCAGATGTATAGTCAGACATATAAGTAAGTGACAGTAGCCTAGTAAATAACTAACAGCACAACTGTACAGACCAACACTTTTGTCTCATCCTTCTTTAAGCAGGAGGATGACTCCATGTATGATTAAAAAAAAAGCTGCTGCTGAGCTGATGTTTTATTTGTATTTTTGGGTTTAAATGTCCGTTGAATACCTGAATAGAAATAATAAATCATCATTATATCACCATCTTTATGATTCTGTTGAGGAGACATTTTTTCAACTCAGTCAGGAACCTAACCATGACAGTATGCTGAAGGTGGGGGGGGGATTGGATGAAACAGGTTGGAGTATTGACTTGTTGACCTACAGTCGTGTTGTTGACATTTCTGGAAGATGCAGTCTGTGTTACTATAAAAGTCAGCTTGTGATCAATGATTGAACCAAAGTATTCCTAATCTTCTAGTCTCTCTAATGTCTGGCCATCTACCTGAAGAGCAGGGGGGCTGGTGGAGGAGCGCCTATAGTCTATGACCAGCTCCTTGTTTTTAGAGATGTTCAGGGTTAGGAGGTTATCCCTGCACAAGAGAGAGAAGCTGTCCACCACAGACGGCTGTCACTGCCCTGAGCTGGTGGTGTCTACCATGACAGTGTCATCAGAGTACTTCAGGTATACCGTGTCTGGATTGTCAGATCACAGAGCCTTGAGGACCACCTGTGGAGATGGTTCTGACTGAGCTGCAGTGGCTGTTAAATCAACTGTCTGCCTGTGAGGACGGAGAGCACCCACGTAATCAGGTGTGGGCTGACACCCAGTTTCTGGAGCTTTTGGCCTAAGAGGTGAACACCAGCCTGGCGAAGTTCCCTGGTTTCTCCAGGTGCATGTGAACATTGTGCTGCAGTAAAACTGAGTCATCAACGCCTCTGTCCTTTCTATTGAAATTGAAGTGAGTCAGCAGAGCCTCTCACCTCCACCTGCAGTTCAGTGAGAATGAGCCTTTCAAAGCTCTTCATCACCACCGATGTCAGGGCTACTGGGAGAAAGTCATTATTGCAGGTGTATGGGACAGATGATGGAAGACTTCCACAATTTTAAGTTTGACTCAGTGCAAAATTTTGAGAACAGCATATGGTTTTGGCCTTTTTTGATTTTGTGTATGAACTGTGGATCAAATGACGATGTGTAATGTGAACAGCCTGATCTCACAACATTGCATTAAATGATCATGACCTCCGTGTTATGTCATGGAGGCACATAATGTGTTAAAAATGAAATGCGGGTACTATGGAAACAGTGCCAATGGAAAGTCAATTAGGATCCTTTGTGATGGTGGACACACATTCCCAGCACAGCCCTGTCTAAAGTCTGCGTAGGGAGGTCGTCGGGTGGATGGACAGGTAAAACAAACACAGGACTTTCACCCAGGAGGCCGTTGTTTGTGTACCGTGTGAAACCAAAGGTCGACTTATTTTAACGTGCATATGTAATTTGAGTTACGTAACTAATACTACTTATTTTAACCCAAATCATGATATTTTCCTAAATCTTACCAAGTACTTTTGTTGGGTAAACCAAAACACTTGTGTTGACTTCCTGTCAAAATTGAAAATCAATGCTTTTGTTGATGCTTATCGATGTTTTTAACTCATTCTTACATTTTTTTCAACACTTTTGACGTTTTTTTTCAATGTTTGTCACTTTTTTTGACATTTTCGAAACTACGTAACACTAACCTATTAACTTTAGTTACAGTTTTTTGGGGGAATTTATGGTTAATAAACCATTTATAGGAAATTATACCTAATGTTTTAGTTAGAAAAGCAGAAATTAGGAATTATTTAGACTAAAATTAAAGAAATGTATGTTGATGGATAATCCCAGACTGAACATGTCAACTTTTACTCTTTATACTATTTCAAAACCACTTAAATTTTCTTTTTCAAATGCTATAAAATTGAATAAGACACCCCAAAATTAATGAAAGTAGAGATTAGTACTTGCCAAAGAGCGTGTGGAATCAATCATGTTATTTTGGGTAATTAAAAAGAACAATGATATTGGAAAACGGGTCAATTTGACCCAAGGACAACATGAGGGTTAAATGTTGCCGGTAATTTAAACACATTATGTGCCACCACCACCACCATTTAACAGGTTAAGAGTAAGACATTCCCCTCGGAAGTTGGTGGAGACCAAAAACGGAGCTAAAAGAAGAGAAAAAACTGCATTAACCAGAGACATTGCTCCAAATGAATGTAAATGTTGCTCTTTGTCCTTCAGATGTATGAATAGGCAACTGTTTAACAACTACCATATGCACTTTATAAGGTTGATAAATTAAATATTACAATGTTAAATCTGGTTGTCAAAATCTGGAATGTATTACAATAAAGTGAGTTAAAACATGGTACATTATAGTAGCAGTACAGTACAGTACATGCTCATTTCCCTCATAGCTACTCTAAGTTTCATGGTTGAAAATGTATTCCGAGCACAATGTATTGTTCATGGAGACTACTTAAGTTATTTACCCACACATTTTGCAGAATAAAAACACACAGTTTGGCTGTTTATCTCTAACATTATCATTCCATGCCTGCTGTCAACAACAGGCAAGGTTGCTTTTGTGCATATATTTTTGAGAGAGCATGTGCAGCATCTGCAACACCCACAGCTGAGTGTAGTTTTGTGTGTCCACTTGTTTTGTGTGTTAAGAGTTAAGACTCCAATCTCTCCCATTCTTTTTACATGCCCTTGTGGGTTTTTTCGGCGCTGTCTGGCACCATTACCCACTGAGTGACTAATGAGTCTTACAAATGTGTATTATTTGCATCAAAAGACAGGGACAGATTTCAGTGACACACCAATACCTTAGCAATGAGAGAAAGTTACAGGTAGAGCCTGTTGATCTGCCAACAGAGAGGAGGGATGGAATGAGGAAAAGACAGATTGTGGTATTTGGTCAGCGTGGCACCATCATTTATAGAAAGGTTTCTTCCTGCACTGAATGCTATTGTGTGCATATAGATCATCTACCTGCTTTGGTGTAGCATGTTTACAGCCTAGCAGTATACTGATCTGCAGAATGCACCTCAAAATGTGTATTTTGCTCCTAATGTGTTTGGCATCTGCTCACATCTGTGTGCACGCATTTAGTCAGGTTTGCATATGCTCTCATTTACAGAGCATGGGGATTTTAGGATTGACTAATGACCACTGGATCTTAACATCTTACCATATACATTTTCATCAACTACTGACCCCGTACTGGCTGTAATGGTCTGAATTGGGGCCCAAACACAGCTTTATCACTGTAAAAAGAAGATTCACATTGAGCATGAGAGGCTCTTTGAGATTGACAACTACCACTCCCCCTAGTGGATCTTGTGGGAACAACAGCCTATTTCACCACTTGGGATGTATATCTGTGCCTATGTGCATACATGCTTTCTAACATGGAATGGCTCTTTATTCAGACAAATGTATTTCTACATGTCTGCCACAGAGACACAAAGAGTTAGAAGTGTGTCTGTATATTTGTGCAAACTTTTGTTCCCGTACATTAACCTCAGCAAGCCTTTTACTTTCTGAGTGCACATGTGCATGTTACTGTGTTGCATACTTCAGGTTGAGCGTACTGCCAGTAATATTTTCTCCTTTTGAGTGGGCAGAATAAGAAAAAGACCAAGTGACAGTATTTTCCTTTCAATTTTCAAATGAACTTTCTCTTCATTTTGCACCATTTCTAAGGGCTTTGTTGCTGCTTCATTTTCTTATTATTGTTCACTAAAACGGTTTAGACATTTCCACACGGCAATATTTCACTTTTGTACAATTGCTGATTGTCCTGAAGCACTGAGAATTTCATCTGTATTTTTTGGGTGAAATTATAATTTGGACTTCCCACAAAGGACTTAAATAACAAAGCAGTTTATATGTCAATTAATATGATGGCCGACACACATAGCTGGATCCATCCTCACAGGGGGTCAACACATTTGATGAAATCAAATATCTGCAATTCCAGTGCGAGCACATCATCTTCTTGGTGCCACACTATGGGTGGTTGGGTAATGCAACCAAATGTATTCGTTACAGTGAGATGCTTGGCAACACTCGCCATGGTTGTGGCAAAGGTAATTTAGAGCTCTAACAGGTATGACAGAGCAAGGACTGGATGTGTGTGTCAGTGTGTATTACCAAAGGAAAGGTTAGACTCCCCTCATATAATGAACCATGGGACAACATCTGGGTTTGTATAGGTCACCAATTGCATATAATTGAAGCACAGGTGTCCATTTTTCCTATCTGGCTGATTATCTGTGATTTAAAAGACATCTGAATCCACATCATGACTGACTCTCCAAATTTGGATTGGGCCACTGTGGCAAACCAAGGATAGAATTACCCTCTCAGCCCATGTGAAGGGACCTTGTGAAAAGTAGATAGGGCCAACCCAACACCTATCCCCATTCCTCCCCCCCCCCCCCCCCCCCCCTTCCTCGCGATCCATTAGATGGAGCGTTTCTTACACCCGCAGGAAGCAGCAGAGGCCATCTCGATAGCATCCGCCATCATTTTATTTTTTCTTATTCTTATTTTTCAATTTAGTGGCTGGGGAAAGGTCAGGATTAGTTATCGACTTGGCTGTGTCTAAGCTAGAGACAGGGACACCACAACCGTGCCATGGTCCCCTAAAGCCATTTTCCTCGTCCCAGCATTAGCCTAATCTGAGTAGGTGTGTGTGTGTGTGTGTTGTGGTGTGTGTGTGTGTGTGTGTGTGTGTGTGTGTGTGTGTGTGTGTGTGTGTGTGTGTGCGCGCGCCTTTTGCGTGTGCACTCCACATGTGTATTCATGTGTATTTAGTTGTGTATTAACTGACAAGAGAGTAAATACTTATTTGTGTGTGGCTTCGAGTGTACTTGCATTTGTATGCGTGCACGTGTTTGTGTGTGTGTGCATGTGTATATAATTTGCCCTACATTATGTTTCTTGAAGGATAAGTCCTCACATTGTGCACAATGTGTATGCATGCCCTCCAAGAGTTGTATTTGCACAGAAATTGAGGAAAGCCGCTCAGGGTCTCACTTGGCAACTTAGCATTCCAAGTACATTTCCATTCAAGTGGTTCTCAAATGCTGTTGTGTACAATTTCAATCAGTCTGTCAACTCACTCACTGGCTTTAGTCAGTACTTCCTTAAGTGGCAGAGTCTAGTCCACCAAACTGATTGCATTCCACCTTCCTGTAGCATCCTACTTTTCTTCTTTAAGCATCTCCCATCCATTCCCAAAGCAGCGGTGATTCCCACCGCTGTCTCACAGTCCCAGGCCTGTGAAATGATGATAGAGGAGCAGGAGCCCCTTACCCATCAGTCTTTATCTCTCCCTCTGCCCTCAACCCTTCCACCCCCACCACCTCCCATATGCTAGACTGAGCTTTGGTTGTGGTCAGTGTGACGGTGACGGATGTTCTTGGTCGGACAGGGCTGAAGACCACCCCGCCCAACTTGGCCAGGACCCTTCACATGGCCTCTACGGGTTAAAGGTCAGAGAGTAATGACAGTAACTGTTACTCAGAAGAGGAAGAGAGAGAAGAGTGGAGTGAGAAAATAAAGTTTACTAAATCCTCCTTCTGTGCTGTTGACAGCCTTTGTTTCCTGTGTGTTCCCCCTTCTTTCTCTCGATTTGTTTCATGTCATCAATTTATTTTGAGCAGTACATTGCATTATTTAGACGATGCTTATCTCTCCCTCAAAATCACTATCTTGCTGAGACTGACACAGAATGGCATCCGTATATCTTGTGCTCATCAAGGCATCTAATTTATTAACCAAAAGGAATTCTGAGGAGAGGAAGATATGCAAGCATGATTAAATGCTCCAACATTTGATGCTATCTGTCAGCAATTGGTTTTCCTTCATCTCTCTGTAGCCGCTAGATCTTTAAAAGACATTAGCCACATACTGTAAGAAATAAATCAAACAAATGGATTAGCAGAGCTAAATAGTTGTCAGGAGCCTCACAAGTTCTTACGAAGACAGATCTGCCTCTTATGGAGGCAATCAGGTATGGAACTTATCATAACAGAAATTAGGAGTGAGACCCATTTTTTATTCCACAACCCAAGGCCATATTTCCATAAAAACTAATGGCCAAGTGTATTATTCAACTATACTGACTTATGTGCTGGCTCTACTGTATTTTAAATATACACACATATATATACTGTATACTGTTAAAATTGCCAAGATGAATGTGGTGCTGCATTTTGAAATGAGGTGGAGCAGGGTAATATGAACAGTATGGCATTAATGTGCAATGCCCTTTGCACCGCTTTGCACAGGAAAAGAGAAAGAACTGAGATGGGAGAGGGAGTCTATGTTTGTGTTTGAACATTTTATAACAGCTGCTTTCTCACAGCCTGTGATCAGGTGATAGATGTGGACAGTGTATGGACCATGGGGCACACTTCTAATGCAGCTTGGAATCCGTTACTGAAACTTAAGTCTATCGACCAACTGCAATTTGTGATGAAGGGTAATGGAGCAGTTGGGGTGACACACACTTAGCCTTTCATTTATCTTAAGGTGAGCGCTTAATGAAAAAGGTGAGGTATACATTGCTGATTAGAAATTTAAGGATTTTTACTTTAAGTATGTTGTTTTTGTTTCAACCTGGTTGAACCTGGTAACAATACCCATACTTCCACCAAGTTAAACCTGCCTTGTATATTGTATTCTCATTTTTTGCCACAAGCACAACACTGACATATTTTAAAAAGGGGTAATGACAACCCAGTTAGCAAAGAGTCTATTCACACATCTAGCAGACACAGTTTAACATTGTTGCGTTTCTGGCCACCTGACACATGTAAGTCCAGTTTATACTCGTTTTAAGTCTGTTTTAGCAGGGAGAATGGATATAACATTAAAGTTGGGAGCAGTAAAACCAAAACAATGAGCTGTACAATGCTAATAGCTTTGAGCTGAAAGGCAGAGTCTGTGGGATTGTCATTACATAGTTATTTGACTCATTGCTAACATAAAAATAGATTACTGCAACTCAAATTCCCAAGATAGGTGGTAGTAAGGCCTGTCAGCACATAGACATAATCACATAATCACAAAGTTTTAACATTTTTTTTCAAAGAGAAAAAAAGCTGAATGTTAAGTGAATTGCTATCAAAATATCAAGTGCCAAGAAAGCGGTTACTGAGGTATGAGTGAAGAACCAATCAGGAACGACCTGATAATGAATGAATAGTTAATGAGTAGCTCCTGAATAACTCTGATAGTAGGTAATGATGCTACTACTACTACTACTACTACTACACATTACCACTTTATGTTAGTGGACACAAAATGGTAGCTAACTAATTATGCAATTAATAATTATTGAGGGGTTGCTAGTTAGTGGTTGGTTAAAGTTAGGAACCACTTATGAAGGAAGTGATTTTTTTTGTGTTGGTCGAATATTAGCGACGTTCACCGTGGGGTGTCTGGTGTCCTAGATACGTTTAACTCTTCTTTACTGACCTTATGCTGAAGGTGCAGTAAGCGATGCTGTGCAAAGATAGTTTATATCTGAACTCAACTGCCAAACAAATACAACCCCCCCAACCCACCGGATCTTTTAGCACACCCAGAAAATAGAGAACTTGGTGACCGTGAGGAGATGTTCACTGAATTTGACACAAAGGGCCCTATCTTTACAATCTGAGCGCACGCCATGAGGTGCATTGCACATGTATGTCTAGGGCGTGTACGAATCCACTTTTGCTAGTTTGATGGCAGAAAAAAGGGTCCGTGCACCAGGCGCATGGACCTAAAGGGTTGTTCTTAGTGTCTTTATTAATCAGAGGTGTGTTCTGGGTGTAACATGCAATCAACCAATCAGAGAGTCATCTCTCATTCCCTTTAAAAGCCAGGCGCGGTTGTCTCTTGGCGCATTGCTAATACGATGGCGGATTTGCACCGTAATATTTTTATTTGTAATCTTTTGCATGTGTGTGTGCTGCTGTTCTTCCGTGTGTGTGTGTGTGTGTGTGTGTGTGTGTGTGTGTGTGTGTTTAATTCCAAAGGCCAAGGGAACTTTGTCAGGATGCATAGTCTCCTGATCCATGAAATAACTGGCCTTTAAAAATAAAAATGGGTCTGCCTCCATGGGAATTTAACATAGGGGTGTGTGTACTTATGCCCCCTGTATTTTAAGGAAGAACATTTATGTATTTACAATATATTATTCATTCACAAAGAAAATTGGTGCCCTTAAAAAGTTGGATTTTCCAATTTTTTTTAGTTGAGGCATTAAGATCAATTTCCAAAAGATGTTTTTTTATTCCTCTTTTTAATCAACTTTAGTATGGGTGTGTGAACTTAAGCAAGCCACTGTACATTTAAAACAACACCAGAGTATTGCAACAACTGAAGGGCCAAAATATAAGAAGAATTCAAGAAACCAGATACTTAACTGAAATAGCTTAACTTTAAGTTCAAATATATTTTTCTGTGATCTACGTAATATTGCACATATGATTAATTAGCCTAAACAGTGAAACTACATAAACAGTGAAATTATATTAAACCAAATCTAAATCAGTTTTACAAGAAAGGAGCTCTAAACTAGTATTAGCATAAACAAGCTGCATGTTGAGCAGATTAGCTCGGCGTCTTTATGAAATCAACCAATATGCAGTGAAAAATGTCCTGTTAAGTCAGAAATAACTCGTTCTAATCAGTTTGTCAGAGACTACTCAAACCACTTCCCCAGTCGTAGAATAGAATTTTAATGACGATGGAATTTAAAAAGGTTCCAATACTGGACTTGAAACTTTTGTGCTACACTGGTAGTTTAGAGCAATGGCTAATTATCAACTATTGTCCCTATTTGGGTTTTTACATGTACAGTGTCATTAAAATATACAGATTTCATTATCATAAAACCACAATACAATACAAATACGGAAATAATTGGAAACCAACTTTAAATCAAAAACAATCAAATACACATCACACAGGCGCCTGGGCTGCACACCTGGTGGAACAGGCGCCCATATATAGAGGTTTCCTCCTTGATGCAGCGGCCGTCGGTTCAATTCCGACCTGTGGCCCTTAGTGGCATGTCATTTCCCCTCTCTCTCTCCATTCATGTCTTCAGCTGTCCTCTATGAATAAAGGCCTAAAATGCCCAAATAAGATCATCTTATACACATCACGCAATAAACCTACACCACCAATGCACCTTGGTCATTTTTTAATAATTAGCTTTAAACGGGCCCAGCTCTGGCTTGCTTTTGCCAGCA
>NC_045751.1:1494001-1503277 GCF_008692095.1 Etheostoma spectabile
CTTGTTAAAGATTTTCATATCTGAAATTAATGTGATTTGAGTTGGTAATGTGTTCCAGAGTTGACAGCCCTTCATGGAGAAAGCTTGTTGTCCAGATATAGCTCTACGATGTGGTATTTTACAGTTGCCATTCACCATGCTCCTGTCTTTTATTTACTGTCTTGTCTTTGGATATATCTGGAAAGAGGCTCTGGGGCTGGACAGTTCATACATTTGAAAACTAATTTGAGAAAACAAATATGAGTAA
The DNA here is from genome assembly GCF_008692095.1 of Etheostoma spectabile. Classification (NCBI taxonomy): domain Eukaryota; kingdom Metazoa; phylum Chordata; class Actinopteri; order Perciformes; family Percidae; genus Etheostoma; species Etheostoma spectabile. Next base: position 1,494,249 of record NC_045751.1, read on the forward strand.
AGCTCTCAAAGCTATGTGGATTGTATTTTTTTTAGTATGTGACAGTGATGCCACCGGACAGGTTTTTTGTCTATTATTTTCAGTGCCTGATTGTATAAGGATGTAGAATGTTTGATAGTAGATGGGGATGCTTAAGCCCATACTGTCATGTAATGTGAAAAATGAGAGAAAATCACGGAGTGCATAAATAACTGAGGTGCCTGAGTGGGTATGTAGTGCCTGATTAATTTGAAACAATAAAATATACATGTTTATCAAATTTGAGCTGTGGATCTAAGATTATTCCTAAGAACCAGACTGATCTCATGTAGTGGCGTATGTATGACACGCCAATGCATATGCCATTATTGGCATGTTATCAAGATGCATACTGGCTGTCTAGCGTGTTTATGAACGCTGTTTGGTCTCCATTGAGTTACATTACCTTACAAGCATGTGAATTGACGCCGTAGCTTATAGTATAAAAGGTCAAAAACATTTTCCACATTTGTTGTGTTCCTAAACCCAACCCTGTTCTTCTTTTCCTAATCCCACCCTGTTCTTCTTTTCCTAAACCCAACCCTGTTTGTCATTTCCTAGTCCCAACCCTGTTCTTCTTTTCCTAAACCCAACCCTGTTCTTCTTTTCCTAAACCCAACCCTGTTCTTCTTTTCCTAAACCCAACCCTGTTCTTCTTTTCCTAAACCCAACCCCGTTCGTCATTTCCTAATCCCAACCATTTCTTCTTTTCCTGAACTCCCGATGTTTTCTAAACCCAACTGTGGCCTCGCGATAACACGACATATGGCTTTAGAAAGTGGCGCGTATGTTTAGGCTGTGACGTTGCAGACTGCCGTCCACTGTATATAGCGATACAGCGTAGACATACACATGGATAGCTCCGAATGCGTACAGATAACTTTACTTTGAATGTTTACGCAAAGTCATGACCACAGTGCAAGAACCACTGACCTCCACAATTTCTTTATTCTGTATCTTGATTTCAAAAATGTTCAAGTGAGCCCTGTTTTTAACTGGAAAGTGCCATACGTTTACATACTGTACATTTCAGGTGTTTGGGGAGCACCTCGCAGAAACCCACGTGAACACTCCCTGACCCAACCAGGGATCGAATCCAGAACCTTCTTGCAGTACTATATGACTGAGCTACCAGCAAGCCAAAAGGTGATTCAAATGAGCATTCTAGTGAAGGGTAAACAATGTTTTAAACTCTTCTCATAGGCTACTGTATAACAACCTCCGAATGGAAAGAGAGAGTGGTGAAAGTTGCACAAACAACCTGCTCTGTATAGGTCACCTATTCTACATGTAACTAAAGCTTAGGTGTCCATTTCCCCTGTGTCGCCGTGCATCTGTAACTGGAAGACGGACACGCTTCTTCCACATACCCTCGTCTTCTGTGATGATTGTTTTTGAGAGTTAAACTGCAAAAGGTAGACAGTTGGCATGTGAAAATGTCATCACTGTAAAACTCCCCCCACTTGGAAATGGGAAAGTAGCGGAGGTGTGTGTGTATGTGTGTGTATATGGGGGGGGGGGGTGCAGCAAGCCAAAAGGCCATTAAAATCTGCGATCATTTATTTCCACTCCCTCGTCTAATCCATCTCTCTGGGGAATGGTTCTGTCCTTATCCACCCAAGGCTACCAATCTATTCTCCTGTCTGTCTCCATGCATCAGAATGAACCTGTGAAACAGTCAGACATGCTCTCTTTCTCTTTTACCCCTTTCTCTTCTTCTGTCTCTGTCTCGCGCTGGCTAAATCCTCCTTTTCCGATTTGTTTCTTTTTTATCTCTCCTCCGACTCTCTCCGCTTCTGTCTCTGATTGCCCCCGTCTTTCTCTGTTCTCACCTTTCCTCTCCCCCAGCACCTGTACCTTGCTCCCTCTCTTCCTCTCTCCATTTCACTGTGGCAGAATCGTCTACATGAATCCAATTCAAATCATATCCAGAACAGAGGGAGCAACAACACGACTTTGTCAATGGCAATTTAATCCACGGCAAGCAAGGTGTACGTAATGCTGTGCATGTTCCAGGAAGCTGTCTGATTGCATTTTGATTTGTGCGGATCTGGTTGCTGCTCACTTGTAGAGAGCGCAAAAATTACACAGGAAGAGGCAGCTGTCTCATTTTTCACAATGTACTTTAATTTCTCTCCTTTGATTTGTGTATTTGTGGAGTTTTCATTCAGAAAGGGATATTTATTTAAGTTTTGATGGATTTGTTTTGGTCGAAGAATGGCTGTACTTGTGTGTATGGGGAACGGGGGTGGGGGTTCTCTCCTCCCTCCCTCCCTCCCTCCCTCCCTAACCTTGTATTTTGGGAAGTGAGAATGAGGGGTCTGATGCATGCAGCTCATCATTCACGGCCTCACTAGTCATGAAAAGCAGGCGAATAAAAGTAGTGCCACAAACCAAGGTCCAAATCCCCATCAGGCCAGATCCCCAAGGTTAGCCACACCATTGCGCTGTCACAGCAAGAAATAAAAACCTCCTGTCTGCCTCCCCGCCCGGCACAAACGTCTTTTGCTAATGGCCGCCACAAAGTCCCACTAAACATCAAGTGAATATTTATAGACCATTAATAACCTATGTGTAAACCGCCAGTGTCACCAACAGTGCGAAGCAGATGATGGGGAATCATGGTCCGGGCATTAATATTGGCTCAGACTTCCCCAAAGGTAGATAAATGGGCCTTAGTATATCGGACTTGTGTGCACATGGGATTGGCTGCCAGGAATTCCAGACGGAGAGGTCTGTGATCTGAGCCCGTCCAAATTCCAGCGACATAATTGGTGTAATCCTGTGATGAATTGCAGCCATTTAGCTTTTTTTCCACTATCTGCAAGCTTCAGCAATTTTTCTTATAAAGGTATGACCAGCTGAGTTCGGCTGGCATCTTCTCATAGTCGGGTTGGGAGAGGACCAGGGCGATGTTAAATATGTACAATTGGGCAAGTAATTAGATTAATAAGGCCCAAATGAGCACCAGGCTAGGAACTGAAACCCCAAATCCCCCGTCTTTTGAGTCTGGAGTGAAACATATTACAGTATCTGTTCAAAGTTTAAATGGAGCCTGAAAAAAGTTGCTACGCTGTGGTTCCTCCACTTGTATCTCCCCCCAACAGACTTAATTCCCCCTGCTCATCTCTCTGTTCACCAGAAGTAATAATGAAGCAAAACGTGTGAAACTCCGTAAGAAGATAAAAAGGAGATCAGAAGAGGCCCTAGGGTTACTTAACTCCATAATCAGTCTTTGGCTGCACAGGTTTAATGTCTTTCCTTGACGTGTGTAGTTACAGCATGATGTATATTCCTTTCATACCTGAAGCTTTTATTAATTACAATGTACGTGTCAACTATGCGGAATCAACCAACCCAATCAAAGTAAAGCCTAGGGGAGGCTGCAGAACAATAGTACCGGGTAGTCCAGAACCAGGCTATACTTTCACCATGCTAGCAGCTCTGTGAGGCTGTAATTAGCTTAATGCTAGCATGGTAGCATGTTCACAATGACAAAGCTAACATGCTGCTGGTTAGCATAATGGTTACCATGTGCACCATCCTATTTTTGCATGATAGCATGCTGTGTTAATTACACAAACACAAAGTACAGCTGAGGCTGACAGGAACGGCAGTAGTTAGGCAGGTATTTTAAGGTAAGTATTGAACAAATTTACATTTTGACCTGTTGATCGCCCAAGATGAAAAGTCAAGGGATAGGCAATTACAGTTCATCCAGATAGTGATGGGATAACCAGCTCTTTTACACAAGAAAGTTCCACCGGGCGGTTGTTGGTTGGTCTACGGAGTTAATAGATTCGGTCACCGGTTCACGAGCCCATGGGGGGGATGCACGAGACCTAAAGGCTTCTGGGACAAACTTGCCGAGAACCTAGACACATGATTGATTACACAGACTCATGCATCAGACATGATTACAGTCTCATACAGTTGGCTGGTGTCAGTCTGACAGTCTACCTACCATGTAAAATATTGAACTTAACTTAACTACCATGATAACATGACGTGTATTTGTATGTGATATCCATTGGTAATGTAGCCTATGAATTTCCATGTACATAATCATTTAACCCTCATGTTGTCCTCGGGTGAAATTTGACCCATTTTCAGTTTTTTCATCCCCCAAAAATTGGGCATTCAAAATAAGCTGAAAAAGTCAACATTAGAAATAGTGTTGACAAAAAAAGCTTTTTTTTGATGGTTGACGGAAATAAACACAAGGGTTATGATGCACGAGCAGTAAGACACCCGTTGATTACACAGACTTGAGCAGTTGCACGGTTACATTCGGTCTCGTTCAGTAGCCTGGTGCTCCTCGTGACAGCATACCTACTAGGGGTGGGGGAAAAAAATCTATATTATCAGTGGCAATACTGTATCGATACACAGGCACCAAATATCGATCTTGTATTATGGATGTGTTGGTCAGTTTGTCTGCTTGAAAATCTCATTTTACAGCAATAAAATTGAAGTGAGATAAACAAACAGAGAAACACATGTTGACAAAGTTTCCTTTTGGGGACATTAATTAATATTGGTAAAAATTAGAAGTTGGAAAAAAAATTGTAAATTGCAATACATCGCAGAATAATGCAATATGTTTAAAATCACAATAATATTGTATTGTGGCATAAGTATCATGATGATATCATATCGGGAGGAGTGTGAACCAAGAATCAAGACACCGCTTGAAAAACAGGAGAGTCGGTTCATTGACGTATGGCACTCGATTCTTCAGTGACACGAGTCGGGTTAATTAACCGGCTCTTCAGTCAGTTCATCAACACTATTCAATTCAATTCAATTTTATTTTATTTATAGTATCAATTCATAACAAGAGTTATCTCAAGACACTTTACAGATAGACCACACTCCAGAATTTACAAGGACCCAACAGTTCTAGTAGTATCCTCCAGAGCAAGCAACAGTGCGACAGTGGCGAGGAAAAACTTCCTTTTAGGCAGAAACCTCGGTCAGACCCAGGCTCTTGGTAGGCGGTGTCTGACGGGCCGGTTGGGGTTGGGGTTACATCCAGAGAGGAACATGAATGTCACCACATGTGGTGGGGGGGGGGTGGCAGTAGCTCAGTCAGTAGGGAGTTGGGTTGGGAACTGGAGGGCCGCTGGTTTAGGTCCCCATACGGACCAAAGTATAGTGGTGGACTGGTAGCTGGAGAGGTGCCAGTTCACCTCCTGAGCACTGCCAAGGTGCACTTGAGCAAGGCACCGACCCCCCGAACTGCTCGGGGCGCCTTTCCATGGGCAGCCCCCCCACTCTGACATCTCTCCATTAGTGCATGTGTAGGTGCTAAGCATGTGTGTGTAATTCAGGCCTGTGTGGAATAATAACAGAGTATACATTTTCCCTTGATAATATATTAAAATATTTCACAAAATCCCAAATGTGCATCCCATGGTGGGGTTAAAGGAAAAATTAAAGAATCACCAAAGTCATTAGGATTCATTGAATCAGAAGCATAGAATTTCATGGCAATGTATTTTGCAACGCTGTTGAGATATTTCAGTCTGTACAGGAGTGGTGGACGGACAGACCTGGCAGCCATAGAACCACACAGGCTAAAAAACAAACTGAGGAATGTATGCCTCAGATTTAGCATATTACTTCCATCCCTTACACAATTCACATGTAGTTGTACATCACAGTCAGGTTTTATGTGCCAATTTGATTTCATTCTCTTTTACAGACTGAAATTACGGCCAGGGCATCCAACTCCAGCAAATGTCAATCATGTCAGCAGATGCTACCACATTTATTCAGAATTAGCATTCTTCCTTCCTCAACTGCAAGTGTTTGTCAACATGATTGACTGCAGCACTTCTGATGGGGCTAATTCAAAAAGCTACTGAATTGGGTGAACTGTCATTATATCACCAAAGGTGGGAGCTTAATGAACCCTTTCACCTCCATTAAACCTGAAAATTGGTTGTAGAGCCTTTTATTCTCCCTAAACATCATGACTTTACTAGAACTTTTTGCAGCAGGGGAGTGGATTTTGATAACGCTTCATATATTTTATATGGATCGCACATTTTAATTTCAGTTATTTCTACACTCCTGATTTGATGGTGCAAGTTAAGATTGGGGTTATACTGTGGTCACATATATGAGCCCAGCATGAATTGTCTTTTGAAGATATATATATAAATTTTGTTCTGCCCACGCTAGAAGGCTGCCTTTGTCCTATAGTAGAGACAAAGTACAATGGGACAAATAAGGCTTTAGTAGGCTTTAGAAACATGAAAGTACTGTAGGAGGGCGCCAGCTCCTTGGGGGTCCCAGATTTCCTTCACGAATGCAAAACAACATAGCGCAGGCGAGTGTGTTGAGTGGTGTGGATAGTGGTATAATCAAACCTCATACTTCAGCTCGTTTCCCTTCATTTTTCCTTCTTCTTCTTCCTCTCTGACCTGACATGGATTAATTACAGCCCAGCACAATTTACACCCTGCTGGAACTGTGGCAGAGAATAAAGAATGGTTGAAATGTGAGCCCAGTGACAGGGCGTTAGAATGCTGAATTGCTTTGAGCTGCACGTGCCGCGCCTCTATTGCCTTTGCAGGGACCATGTTTACGAGGCCCGACTCAGAGGTGAACTCCCAGGCCTTAAAGTGACAAAATGCCCTCACTTAGATGGGGACAGCCGCAGTGTTTTACGGACTACACAGGATCTCTTCCATTTTTGTCTTTCGCACGCTTTGACTTGATCATATCAACCTTATCTTTAAATTACAGCATGTCTCTCAGGGTCTGTCACTGCTGTTAATACTATTGAAATTAAATTTATCAGGGGACCAACAGGACATGTGTTACATACCCAGATGAGAGCATGCAACATTTCTGCTTATAGAACATGTACCAGGAGACATGCTCACTGGGAAGGCAGCAGTAGCAGTAGCAGACGCCTCAGCCAGAGTTGGCCTGGCGCTGCCAAGGAGGTGTCAGCAACAACTGGCAAACCAGGCGCCATGCCAGGCCGCCAGGCCGCCCTGCCTATGAATGGTGCTTTAGTCAAAGGTGGCAGTGAGGACACTTGAGAGGGCTGCAATTAACACCACCTAAAATTAGAACGCATGACCCTGTGCATCTGGCCTGGAAGAAAAGCCTTTGTTTCTTTTTTTCCTGAATATATTATGATTTTAGACTGGAAAAAGCTATAATTATGACAGGGTTGTGCACAGAACCATGTATACAGAGGCAACGGCACGTCAGAGGCCACAGGGCAACGGCCCAGGCAGTCACTGAGTCCACTCAGGTTAACTGGGTGGGAGCAAACGAGACAAGGGAAGCCATCTTGGCTCAAAGTGACCGGTGGATCAATGCACTAAAAGTCAGAGCCAAAGGTCAGGCTGCTCAGTGGCAGCTCAGGGATGGACTGTGACAGCCCCCAGGGCGGGGGGGAGCCACCACCTTCATGTGACCACACACTCACTCTATAGCTACACATTTAGACCACAGACATCGCACGTAACACATCGCTTCTTTTATGTGTAGCTTCTAGAAAGTGTTCAAAACATACAATTATAACATACAAAATACATATGTATAAAATAATCCTGAAAATGTTTGTTTATCAGAATACAGCATAGAAATAATATTGGATAAGATAGAACAACAAAATATACTTCTGCTAAATAAAAATTATATGTCTGACTAAAATACACATTTTCTATAGACTCAGTCTGTCACTAAAAAAAAACAAAAGAATTCCATTGCTGCTTCCATTATATCTGAATTGAGGGTAGCTATTATGGAAACATGAATTGGTCATGTGACAAGGCAGAACAGGCAGCCAAGTGACGCTTTGATCCAATGGAAATCACAATTGTCAAAATGACAGCACTCTAGCCCAGTGTATTGGGGGGGGGCAATCATATTTTTGTGGGGGGGCGGTGCCACCCCCTGCCCCCCTTCTAGCCCCGCCCCTTCTCACCACAAAGCTTGAGCTGGCTCACGGACAGAGCTGTTGACATACTGGTGGACACCTGCTTTGAATACCACTTCTGTTGAAAGACATGCTTTCAGACAGTGTGTGTGGCAGACCCAAGACTCTGTCCAAAAACCAGTTGTACTGTGGCATGTTAAGTTTCATTTTTCATTTGACGTATGTTGTTATACAGTTCAACCCTCTTCAGACATGACCTCCTTTCAGAATGTTCACCTCCATCCTTTGTATTTATCATTTTTCTCCTCTTTCATCCTCCCTCTCTCCATCATCCTTTCCATTATGTTCCTCCTATAGCAAGCTATGATATCAAACTGTCGCACAAATCCAACAAAATTACAGAGGGGGAGTGTTTGTGTGTTTGGCAGCGCGATGCAGCAAGAGCAGGAAATAAACAAGATGCCCACCAAATTGAAAAGAGGAAGGTTCCCCTGCTGTGCATTCAAATTGGTCGGTGCAATTTGACAGGCCACTGTCGAGCACGTCTGCGGGATTAGAAGACCCGGAGATGCTGTTTATGCGTGTCCGCTCATTCGCAGGATATCTGTACTTTTGTCCACAGCTTATCATCCCCTTCCTCAACCACCGCTGTTACCCGACTACGCTATTAATGGCTACAGAACTTCTGTCAGGAAGCACTGACCCCGAAATCATCCCCCCTTCTGATGTGTTCCTTCTTCATCATTGTTGCTCCAAACAATCTAGTTGGGGATTTATCACTGGGATTATCCACATTGCTTGACAGCCGCATTGTAAAGTTGGATAATATTGAAATATTTATTGTGGAGCTGTAGCCATTTCCGATTTATTTCACCAGTAATGTGAAGGGTAAACTTACAAATGCCTCACTTTGCGTGCGTCTTCTCAGAGATATGCTGTCTTCTCTGATCAGCATTATCATAAGTCTGGTGTTTCATATTTTTTACCCCAAAACCAGTGAAAGGCACTGAAAAACATCAAAAAGCATTACTCTCACACAGTCTTCTGCTCATTCCTCCTGTTGTGAATAGTGCCGCACAAACATAGAATGGCCCCCCATCCACCC
>NC_045751.1:1503287-1512928 GCF_008692095.1 Etheostoma spectabile
CCATGCAGCCTCTATTTTACCGAGAATCGCAGGACTCCAAACAGGCAAGAAAAATGACCAGCGTGCCCTCCTTACTCCCCTGAGAAGTGAGTCCTGCACACAGGGATGTGGCTATTACTTATCATCATCAAAAAGTGCTTGTTTGGTGATAATAAGGGCCTGGGATAGAAATCTCAGCTAAAGGGAGGGAGGGGACTACCTGAAGTAGCAACGGAGGAATCCTTCCTCTGCTTACCCAAGCATTTTCTGTCTCTCTGTAAAACGGAGGGCCCGCTCTAAGACCCGGCTTAGCCCAGAAATAGAGGAGGATAGGAGAAACTGTTATTAGCCTTGGTTAGAGGAACGAAATAAGATAAAGAATAACAGACAACAACTTCAAATGTGCTTACTGTGCAAGAAACAATCGTCAGGGAATACGAGGTTAGGGTGTAGTAAAGCATTAGGTCGTAGCGTCTTGTTTTTATCTAATATTCTTGTGTCTGCGATGGTAAACATGAGCGTGATGCCTCTTCAGACAGAAAAGCTTGTGAGGCCTTCCTTGAAGGACTGAGTAAAAAGGCTTTTGAGTGAACAAGCATTATTGTGTATTCTACCGCTGTGTGTACTATCCCCATAGTATTCAACCTGAAGCATGGTCACATTGCTAATAGCAACATTCAGCCTAAAGGGAAAGTCGTAGCTCATAAATTTCCATCTACCTTTTTTTTTTCTTTTCTATTTTTGCAGTGCACCTTGGGGGAAAGCAGGGACAGCTCACAACTCAACATGAAACATAACTCATGTCATGCTACGTGGGGAGAAAGTTCATGCAATACATAAATTTAGGGTCATATGTTACAATTCTAGCGGGGGTCAAGCTAGATAATAGCCCAATTGCGATGCAGGGCTAGCGGGCCTCATCTGTAAAAGTTGTGGACAGTGTAGCACGCATCTCCTCCTCCTGCAAGCGGTTCCTTGTTTGTTTTATCTATCGCCATTCAGCTATTTGAGTTTGACACTAGGTTCATGACCACTTCAGTTCACCTCGCGGTATCTGATGATTCCGTCGCTCACACTCCCCTAATGTATGCTGAGGAGAGAGGGGCCGCGTGTTGGAGAAAAGGCACACGTCCCATCTGATTGCAAGGTCCTCCCTGATGAATCATGCCGCAACGGACATCTCGACTTTATCAGAGGGTGCTTTCCATCTCACTAGTGTAATTAATCAGAAAGGGACTTTATTGTTAACGCAAAAAGTCACTGCAGATCACCGGAAGACTCATTAAATTAAGCATTCATTCACTTCAACAAGACCTCAGCATAATGGGGTGATGTCCCTGATGAAGTTCATCTTCAATGTCTTTTTTTGTTGTTGCTTTGTTTATAATAATTTGGTAAATTAAAGTGGGAAGGGTGAGATTGGTTTGTAACAAAGGTTTGATTTGATTTATTTTCACATCAAAAACATTAAAACAGTGGTATATGTTTTACAAAAAGATGTGACGGACAACTGACGAAAAACCCTCAAGGGGCTTAATAAGTGGAAAGCTCCATAGAAACAATTATATTTAACCCTAGTGTTGTCTTCCCGTTAACCATGAACTTGTCCTTCCAGGCATAAATTGAAAATTAACATTTATTTGTCACTTTTTCCATGCTTTTGGTGATTTGTAAAAAAAAAAAAAAAAAAAACTGAAGTTTTACACTTATTCTTGGAATTCATTTTCAACAAACCTCATTTGTATCAAGTTATACATATGTTTTTAGTTAAAAATGCAGAAATTATGAATTATTTTGACTAATAGTTAAGATCAGAGGATGTTGAGTGGATCACAGATGGGTATATGTCAAAGTTTAGTCCGGATACAGTTTTGAAACCATAAAAAAAAAGAATTAAAATGCTATAAGATTAAATAAAACACCCAAAAACTTCAGTGAAAGTAATGATTAATTTTACCTGAAGAACGTTTTATGGAATCATCCCTGTTATTTTTGGGCAATTTGGTTGAAGAAAATCCATATTTCTGATATGAAACACTTTGAAACTGGTCAATTTGACCCAAGGACAACACAAGGGTTAACAATTTATAAACATTTATATATTATTATGTAAATAAATATATACGTTTCTTTGTATAAAACAATTTAAAATTGCATTTTGAGCACAAACCCATGTGGAAAATTCAGACAACTTAGGAGCAACAATTTGTGTTTGTAAACTGTGTTTGAGTGGTACGAGAGTAGGGAGGCCTAATAAGACTACTATAAGTCGGATAGTGGTTAAATTCATTATTAAAAGTAAAAAAAAATGTTAGGTGTGAAAACAACACAAACAAGACAGATTTTTACTTTTAATACCTGAATGGAAGAAGAAAATGGAGAAAGTTCTAGATGCGTGCTGACAGAAATACCTGTTTTCAAGCATTTTTCCATTCACTGCAGATTTCTCCACTGGTCACAAGCGGTAAAGTGCTATACCTGTAGGACAGACAGGAGAGGGAGGAAGAGAAATGGAAAGAATGAAATAAATATCTATTTAAAAATAGCCCCTCAGCATGGCAAGGAGAGATTTGAAGATATTATCCTCAAAGGCTGCTGTGAGTGAGGCTGGGAGAAGGGAAGGCTGTCTACAGTGAAATATGAAAGGCACATACTCCCTGACAGCCTATGGCTTTTCCTGATACTGCCAACCCCAGCCCACTGGAGTGATCCATAGACTCTATGTGGAGACTTGATATAAATGCTGAGGGCTAGATGTTGAAGATCCTCAGCTAGCTGCCGCCGCCCCACCCTCCCTCGTCATCCTTTGCCATCGCCTTGCCTGCCGCATGGGGGGAATTTGTTATGTTCCCTCTCGTACGGCTGCCTCGGAAATATCAGGACGGCGGACGGGGGGTTGGGGGGGAGGGGACAAGGGACAAGTCGACTGACTTGTCCTTGTCCCTTTTCAATTTGACAAGCAGGCAAGCAGCCTTGGGGACTTTCCAGTCTATTTTCAAATTGACCATTTATAATCAGTTTTTCTAAAGGAGAAAGAGAAGGGGTGGAGGAGTCGAGCCGTCCCTGTGTTGTTGTGGACGGTATAGAGCTGGGGGTTGCGAGATGATAATACAGCAGCGTGTTGTCAGATGTGTCAGCAGGTAAGACGAATGAACAACAGGGAGTGGGTGCATCAAAGGGAATGCACAGTGGGGGATTGACCTCTGTTCAAGAAAGAAAAAAGAGGGGAAAAAGGGAATAATTCTATATCCTACGGCAAATAAACATATACAGTGTCACTTTGAAATATGCACCACCTCTCAATGAACCCAAATCGGAGGAAGAAGTGGCGGTGGCTAAGAGCTTCTACAAAGAAGAGGCACCCGTTGTCCATTTTTTTGACACCAATGTGGCTGCATATATCAGCACCTGCAAGGTCAGGCTGACTCGGGCGTGGCAAGCCTGGCGAGGTCCCCAGCCTGGGAGGCGTTACAGCATTCTGTCACACTGCTTGCTCCACCGCCACCACACGATGACATTTCCACAAGATGGCTCTTCTGAATTATGCGGCCCAGCGGAAGGGTAAGAAGGAAAAGGGGGGGAAAAAAAGCTCATTTTCTGGGTGTCTGCTTCCGACCTGAAACCGCTACTTGTTTTCATCAGTGCCTTTTGCCGTTTATGCAAAACGCCGTGCAGGGTAATAGGGGAACAATCAAGTCGGCCTGCTGCTCCTGTTCTCCATGCCACGGCCGCCTCTCTTTCTTTGGGTGGAACGACACGGTGTCACCTCTACACTGGCCCCCATCCTCCCCAAATTAATCCCAATTTGGCCATCAAGCACGGGGCTGTCCAAAGGGGCAGGCGGCAAGTAATTGACATTCTCAGGTGCATGGGTTTTGTTTATGTAGTAACGCTGAGCCAAGGCATTTCGCCGTGGATGACAGCAGACCCGGTTTGCATACACCACTTGATTCGGTGAGCCCTGCATGAGTGACTGCTCAGCAGCCCGTGGCCCTGTGGCATTTCAGCAGAGGACATTTCAGTAAAGATCGCCTCAGGTGTCAAGTGGCTTGGAAGGTGCGGGAGGCAGCTGGAGGTCGTTTGTCCAGCGCATTGATTTCCCCGTGACCCCATCGCGCTCTCTTTAACTATTGATCCATCCCCCAAGACCCCTACTCAATGCCCATGCCACACTGGGGAATTAGATCTTAGGCATCAATGTGGCCTACCCTTAAACAAAAGAGTGGCAAATTTTCAATAGGACATCACCATATGAAATAGGCATTGGCTCACCTCTAAGGTCATTCCAACGTTAGGTGGAGTCCATTTTGGTTATTGGGATTCTGTGTGTGTGTGTGTGTGGGTGTGTGGGTGTGTGCGGAGTAAAGTGGGGGTGTTGGCGCTCGTACATGGAAGACCCTATCCTAAATGCTTTCCTAGGCAGATCTCCCATGCCTTTTAGCATGTCACCCAGGGCCATGAATCATGATTACAGCACCTACATTTTTACCTGGGCACCTCTGAGGCTTTTTCATTAGGGTAAAAGGGACCCCAGGCATTAGGGACAGGGTTGTTGAGGGGACTGGCTGTGTTTGTGAAAGGGAGGGTCAGGGATTTGGGTTGGGTGGGTTAATTACAATAACAATGGGGGCGGCCTAGAGAGAGAAAAAAAAAAAAGAACTACACCATGGCAGGGCTGAGCTGCTCTCATTTGTTTCAATAAGGTAAATTGATTCCTATGTCCTCTGGTGCCATTTGCATTGCATTCATTTAGCGCGTGCCTCTCAGCCCACTCTCCTCCCAACCTTTTGCCACCACCTCCTCCCCCTCCATTCACTTCACGTGCGGAGGGCAAGATAACATCGATGCAGACACATTGATCTTCCCGGACAGCAGAAGCATGAGAACGCTCACACGTACAGCCACGCGCATTTATATATTACACCTGTGCATGGACGTGCTTATTTATACATCACATGCACACATGGAACGCACATGCTACCACTAATAAAGTTTTTTGACATTCGGGATTTAAGACTTGCTCAGTCTTCTTAAATTTGTTTTGATATTTGCCATTGCCGTGAGGCAAGTTGAACTTCTCCTTGCTAGCGTGAAAGCACTCTTGTTTATTGTTCCGACGGGAAACAGATTAATTCATCTTAAGTTCCACTTTACATTCCCCAGTACAGGGGCCTATTGCTCACAGGCACGGTCAGTGAATGCAGCACTGCCCACTGGCCTCTAACCCAGCCCTTACTCAGGGTGGTATCCATCTCGCCTCCGTTACCGCCTGCCTACCTGCCACAGACAACCCTCTGGTACAGCACACTGTCTGCCGCTAACCACACTCCCACTCCCACCCCACACTCCCATCATCAGTCACCGCCAGGGCAGATAGCAGCAGCCGTCAGGCAGATGAGTGACGACTGAGCCTGTTACCTGAGCGCCTGCATGACAATGGGCCTGTGGGCTGAGATAGAGAGACAAAAGCTGCAACTCTGCCACACACACACATATGTGTGACACAACAAACCAGCTGATCTTTATTGTTTGCTGTACAATTAGCTGTCAGCCGGCGACATGTTAAGATGTGCTATACAATGCATCCAACCTAGTAAGGCCTAATTGAATACTCTGGTCTGTCTGCGCAAGTCATCACTACAAAACTTTCACACAGCTTAATTGGAGCAACATTCTGACACTAGGTTTAATCACACATGCAGTCACAATATGGTTGCTTTGATCCAAACTATCTGAAATTAGGATACTGTATGTCAATATAATAGGGAACAAAATAAAGCTGCCTAATAATTCATCATTGTGGATTCAACATAATATCTTTCAACACTTCAAGTTGACAACACTCCAAAAGGCTTACTTCTCATTCAAAACAATAAAAAAAATATACACTGCAGAGTGAAATTGCTACCATAGGTATCGCAACCACCTCCTTGAATCAGCAATAAGCAAATCCTATTAAATCCCTTTTAATTGGGCCCCATTCAAGCAAATCCTGACTGCTTGTGAACAATATAAGAAAATAGATTGTAATGACTTCAGGGAGGTGGAAAGACCTTGCACATTAGACTCATCAATAGTTTTTTCTCCTCCCTATCCTGACACACTTCTGCATACTGTATAAGTGTGGGATGGTTGCAGGCCAGGAGGGTGCAGTGGCCTTCTGAACTTCCATTTGCAGGATTACACAAGCAGATGTTGTACCCAAGCTTACGTTCGACTCCCTGGCACACACAAACACAGGCGCTCAAACATACACGCTCCGAGTACTCCACAAGATTCATAACAATAAAAGTCTCCCCACAAGGCATTGAAACGCACCAACCGTTTTGCTTTGAACTCTGGCTGACCAGCTATTTGTTACCTCGAGCACTTGGCAAAACGAAAACGGCTACAGCCCAAACACTTGAAAGGACTTATTGCTCATGTAGCCCACAAGTTCTGCGCTGTCTGGTTGAAACAAACCATCACAGTTAAGCTTGCTAGACAACACGCCCAAAATACCTTGATCCAATTTGAAACACAGGCTTACTTGCTGAAGTATAAATGCTTAAATTGGTAATACCAGCAGGTAATTATTGAATTCCCCCAACCAGCCCCCTGCAGAACGTTTGTATTGCATCCGGAGGCACTGTGAGAACAATTGAGTCACAGGTTTGGGCACCAAAGGATGATGATTATGGTAATCCAACAATACCAAAGCTCTATTGTATGTCACAGATTTTTGTTGCAAACTCATGACCTTATTAACCTTTTTAATCCTCAACTGGGTTTTCATGATAAGGGGCTTACACGCACACACACACACATGCACTCAAACACTTTCACTTTGATGCCCGGCAAACACTTTAGAATCCATATCCACCTGTTTTATCAGGCACACCTGAGGTTTCCTGCAAAATATCAGCAGAGGCCCTTGAGCCATCCGAGACAATTAACGCTCTCCCTTAGATCAACAGTGGGGGAAGAAGTGGATGGCAGCGTTTGGAGCAGAGGGCCCACCCAGTGTAGGCACATGAGAAAGCAGGTCTGATTGGTATTAAGTGGTGAGATTAAAAAGCCATCTCATAGGTCAGGTCAGTTGGTGTTCATTTGAATGCATTACCAGGGTCTGAGGCTAGATAATTCTCTCATTAGCGCCACTCAAACCCTGAGTGACAACACGGGTGAGAAGGGAGCATGTCTTACAACACTTCGAGTTAATTAGTCCGCGCGCACTGTTGCTCTGCGCCCAATGCGTCCGCTCTCTCTTGAAATGGTCTCAACCTAAAGCGTGTGCAGTTAATCAAAGATGAGCTGCAGAGTTTTTCCATAGGAACCACTTGTTGATTCAAGAAATACCTGAATATTTGTTTTTTTCCGAACTCCAAGGAAAAGGTGCACTCTCTATAACACTATAATGGGACATGGCGTGTGCATGTACTGCTTCTTTCTCTGCACTTTAACCCTTGTGTTGTCTTCCCGTCAAAATAAAACCCTTTTGTTGACGCTTTCTATCAATGTTTTTAACTTTTTCTTACGTTTTTGTCACTTTTGTTGAATGTTTTTCACTTTTTTTGACATTTAACAATACATAACACTAACTTCTTAACTTTAGTTTTACAGTTATTTTTGGAATTTACGGTCTATGAACCATATTATAACGTTTAAGTTAGAAAAGCAGAAATTAGGAATTATTTTGACTAAAACTAAAGGAATGTATGTTGATGGATAATCAGACTAGAATATGTCAACTTTTATTCAATACTATTTCAAAAACTCTTCAATTATTTTTGCTATAAAATTGAATACGACACCCCAAAATGAATGAAAGTAGAGGTTTGGACTTGCCAAAGAGCGTTGTGTGGAATCAATCATATTATTTTGGGTAGTTAAAAAAACATTGATATAGGAAAATGGGTAAATTTGACCCGAGGACAACATGAGGGTTAAATGTTGCCAGTAATTTAAACACATTATGTGCCACCACCACCACCATTTAACAGCTTAAGAGTAAGACATTCCCCTCGGAAGTTCTGCTTTTTTCAAGTAAATTTCACAGTTATGGCCATTTCTTTTCTATTCTATTGGTTATGATAAAACGGTAGGAAGAAAAACTGGTACAAGTGTTGTTGTTTTTTTTCTAATGTCAGCTAGCTTGTTGCAAGAGCAAAACATAGTACATAGAGTAGCTAAGTGGGTGATGACGGACTGACGGTCGTTTTGGCCATAATGTGGAGAGAAAGGCAACACCAACAGACAGTTACCTTAACAACTGTTAAGGTAACTACTTAATCCACCAGTAGCAAATGTTTCATGGTCCAGTAGTGGTCCAGGTCCTGGGAGTTTGGGATCAATGATTTAAACCACCCAAAAATGTAGGTAATAATCCCTCATTGTATGAAAACTGTATGCACAACTATGTTAGTCCAGTGTGTCAAAGTGGACATTTTAGATGGATATTTACAACTGACAGTCGGGTGATAGTTTACTGCTCGCCTCCCTTTTGGCAAACCTGGATCATAATCAACTGCTTGTTTCTTGATTTCTTCTTAAGGATGTGGCTTTGTGTCCTGGATCTCAGCAAATAACGTGTAGAGTATTATTATTACAAATGGGAATGATGTAGTCAAACTATAAAAATAAGAAACCAGTACTGTCCCTTTAATTGGAGTAGGAAATGAAAGGCCAAGGTAAATGTGGGATGAAGCTCACTGTAAGTAGCCCCCTGTATTCTTTTTCATTATTTTCAGACAGATAAAACCCACAGGTAACTATTTTCTGTCTGAAGTTTCAGAGGAGACTTAGAGAAGATGAATTTTCCTCTCTTTCTTTGTTGATGACATTATGTTTGCATATTGGGAGCATGAGGTTATATCCACGTCATTAGTCTCTCTGCTTGGATCCAGGCCTGATAACTACACCGCCATCATTGGTCTATTCACTTCGCAAGGTTCCATAAATTGTCTCTTTCTCACTTATGTTCACTGGCACTCCCACCACTGTTCCCATAAGACACAGCGTTCGGCTCATTGGTCACCACACACACGCACACCAGGAGGGGGGGTTCTCCCTCGCCAACACCGCTGGGCTTACCCACCACACACACTCACTCACACACATGCACAGACCCTGAATACCAATCTCTGCATGTGCCCCCCAATCACTACCCCCAACTGAGCGCACAGGGTTAGCTGAATATTCTAGGAGCTTTCAATTTTTCAGGCAGGTCCGCGAACCCCCTCCCATCACGCGGTGCCATCACACTCGAGGGAGTTAGAATTTCAACAGTGGTTGGCAGGGTCATCTGCAGTCCCTCAGGGATGGACTTAAAAGAAAAAAGATTTGAATTGCCTTTGTCTCTTTTTATTCTCTTTTCGTCTAGCCGCTTTAGTTCTCTGTATGGGTCCGTCATAATTCCACTTCCTGTCTTCAAGGCCTAGCAATTTTCATCCCCCTCAATCTTGTCTGCACCGTCAAATTCATCAATCAAAGACGAGGTCTTCCAAAGCACTTTTTATAGCTCCGATGTCATGCTTCTTACGCCACTGTCAAAAGTGGCGACAGAGCTCCAAAGCGCTGGTTATGCCACGGTGAGGCGTTTATCCACTTGTGAAATGTACTTTAGTGGTCATACAGGATCAAATACAGGATGTGAGGAAAGTGGCTTCCAGCTGAAAGAGAAG
>NC_045751.1:1512938-1513937 GCF_008692095.1 Etheostoma spectabile
GGGGGTAAGAAAAAACATTTCTTCTTCTAACTCTTTTGCACTATTATGAATTCCCAGTGAAATGTCTGGCGAAGTAGGTCAATGGGATTTAGAAAGTTTGTGCTGTTTTTTTTTCCTCTCCTCATACTCTCTTGTCATTGGAAAATGAGCAATGCGATTAGGAGAAGGGAAGATGATGAGCTACAGAGAGCGAGTGAAAGAGAGAAGGAGAGAGAGAGAGAGACAGACAGAAGGCAGGCTGAGTGGTGGTTTGGGCCTCTCGCGGGTCCCTCACCAGCTGACAGAGACCCAGACAAAGAGAGTGAGAGGAAAGGGAAGAGAGAGATTTGTATCTGAGCTCTGGAGGAAGGGAGTGGTTGATGTCTCTTCATCATGCTATTGAAGCAACAATCTAATTATACAATTCCTCCAGGGAATATGCATATGAGGATGATCAGTAAATAGAAAAAGGTAATTATTTGCCAGAAGTCATACCCTTTGCACCTGTAAGCACTTCGCCGATACACAAGATTGTGCTTCTCCTGTAATTCACAATGAAGATAATGTATCAGCCAGCTAAATGAGTTGGTTCATTTATAATATAAAAAAAAATGAATTCCCCAGTTATTGAATATTTCATAGTCTGTCAGAATATAATCAGTTAAGTTTGGTCAAATACAAATGGGCCTCTCTTGGTAATTTGCCAGAATTTTCCTCAGGGTAAATCTCCGCCAATGAATGTGATTGAATGTTACAATTAAACGTACTAATTCATTGTCAAAAGTAACTTATCTATACACATGATATATTTGGCACTTAATTGGAAAGCACATTTAGAAAACGGTTTCTTCAGTGACTTTCTACATCACGGCCTAATCTGAATAAATTCCGCCCGCTGTAATGAATTGAAGTTGAATATTCGTAGTCGGGCTATTAGGGAGACTGGAGGAGTGAATTATTTAAATGCTAATTAATGTTTTAAGCTTTCCAACCTGCAATAGGCACATATTATTCCTCTGC
>NC_045751.1:1513947-1514394 GCF_008692095.1 Etheostoma spectabile
AACAAACGGCTTATTCCAACATTCACTAAGAGCAGAGCAACTTCTTGCTCATATTTCATTCAATCGATTCGGCCGCAGTGGTGCTTCTTCCATCAAGAGAGCTACCTCCAGCCAGTGATGAAGGGAGATGGAATCCATCAATACTGGGAGGAATTACTAATCAACTCTTAACTGGGAATTCAGCTGCCCATGGGAAACATGAATCAAACCTGCTTCGGTTATGATTTCTGACAGGCAGAATAAGAACATTAAAGCGCCCATTTTACGCTATTTTTCAGGTTCATAATTGTAGTTTGAGATTGTACCAGAATAGATTTACATGGGGTCATTTTCAAAAAACACCATATTTTTGTTGTATTTATTGCTGCATATCCTGTTTTCACCCTGTGTTTAGGTCTCTGTTTTAGCTACAGAGTGAGACGTCTCACTTCTATACTATCTTTGTTG
>NC_045751.1:1514404-1514544 GCF_008692095.1 Etheostoma spectabile
GAGTCACACACTCGGTAAGATCCCATCAGCTAGACTAGATAACTCTTTCTCCAACCTTGGTCAGTCCAAGGCAGGATGAGCTGGGAGACTTCTTCTAGACGAGGGCCACTAGTGGAATACCTGCAGAACAGGGACAGGAA
>NC_045751.1:1514554-1514670 GCF_008692095.1 Etheostoma spectabile
GTTGTTCTTTTGGAGATTATGGTCAAATAGTGTGTGTTGTAGCAGTGTTTTACTATTGAGAACAAGCTAGCATGCTACCTCGTCTCGGCTAGAAAGCCGTGCAGATGTTGAACAGC
>NC_045751.1:1514680-1514759 GCF_008692095.1 Etheostoma spectabile
ACTGAAGGCAGAGGACGTTCAGAAACCTGGATCTCACTCAAAACATCATAGATGGTTTTTTTCCAAGTTTGTATGTGTG
>NC_045751.1:1514769-1516655 GCF_008692095.1 Etheostoma spectabile
AGAGACACAAAATAACACCCCAAAACCCAGAAAAAGTAATTATTTTTCATAATATGGGCACTTTAATATGTATTTTTACAATTAAAGATGGAAATCTTTGTTAACACGTTGATTTTTTTTAATCAGTTTTCCACCAGTGTACCCTCCTGACAAGATTACATCTGTTTGGTAAATGCTTTGTGTTCTGTCGTCATTATTCTCCAGAGATTTAAAGCTCACCAGCAGCTCCTGACAGAGCTACAGATATTAGATGAACTTCATTAGCGTTGAAATAGTGCGAGATGTGCTTCAACGTTGTGTTCAAAGCAGCCTGCAAAGGAGTTCTAATGTGAGCAGCAGTGGCATTATTCATGTTTCCACAATAGCTTGTTATTCATCATAAGACAAAGGAGAATCTCACTCGGCTTGACATAGATGGAGGAGGGCCACGAGGGTATTACTCACATCTGTTGAAAACAGTATGCACAGCCAACTGGATGTCACGATACACCATACTTATTAATGCAAACAAAGTCTCCCAACACCGAATATAAATGACTTTTTCCTTCACATCAGAGTATAAATATTAATTAGGTTAAATCTATGATGTATTGTGGTTAGGGAGATGGTTTAGTTGTTTGTTGTTACACCAACAGGATGCATTTTATTAGTCACATCATGTGACTCCCTATTGTGAAGTGCAGTGTGTACCCACAGGGCTGTTGATTTCAAAGATGCACTTCCCTTTAATACCACAAGGTGACACTGTAGGCTTACAAACAGCTGCTATCAACCCCAGTCTCTGGCTCTCTGTTAGGAGCAAATTGATTTTAATTGGCCTTTTTTTTTTAAGCGAACCTAGAACATTACAAATGATCTACAATACCACTTTGAGATACACCTGCACTTGCTAAAATCACATATTCAATATGGCTCTCTCAGGCTTGTATATCTGCAGCGCGTTGTTCAGCACTCCATATAAATAATCCTACCTTAACCTCAGCATGCACAAAGCATCAACAGAAGGCCTCTGGGATGCTTTTTGCCTTGTTCACTCTTTTCTTTCTTTAAGTAGAGAGTTTGCACAGCTGTCCGGGGGAACACAAATGGCATTACTCTCTCTTCCTGTGGCAGGACATCTGTTGCTTTCAGCTGGCATCCCTTCTGAGTCTACTGGAGTGTGCTTTATGCGGCCTGGTGGCATTATGATAACTCAGTCTATGATGGGTTCTTTTCAGTGTGGTAGATGAGATGGTACAGGTTTCTTTTGTTGACTATGAAAAGGAAATGAGGAAATGAAAGGTGGCATTTATTTCCCTTTGTACTTCAAATACCAGAAACCACAAACTGCAGAATTTACTTGAGTATTTACTAGAGTACAATAAAAGGTACGGTCTTGTATTTTTCCGATTTGCCATGATAGCTGCACATCAAAAACGCACTCATCTGACTCACAGGTAGATTTAAGGAGTGGACAGGTTGCTACATACATAAGGTGAATGCATGTAAAAACTAAGAGTGGGAATCTCTGGGCACCACCCTTCTCTTCTAAACCGATTATCAATACAACCATTTTTTTTATGTACATCTTCATGCATGATTTAAAAGAATATACATATAAATCTGAGTTTGTTAGACATGCACTCTTCACTTTACCATTGTCTCAACCTGTTTCTGTTCATAGTGTGTATATTGTTTTGTTTGTTTTGTATGAGTAAGGACATTGCGAGCAATATGATCCAAAGCAAAATTCCTCATATGTGTCCTCATACCTGGCAAATAAAGCTGATTCGGATTCTGATATTCGGTATTTGTCGTACACAAGTTTTAATGAAATGGTTTTGTCTACTGAGGTTTTTATTGTGTAGTCATTTCATGCTTAAGCCTTAAACATGCTTGTGAAAGTC
>NC_045751.1:1516665-1525668 GCF_008692095.1 Etheostoma spectabile
ACAGTAATCTTCCATGTCAGAGGCTCAGTCATTCCGTCCCCTTTCAGTCACTCTGTTTTCAGATTTGTCTGGAGACAGTAACTTTTAAAATAAAAATCAACACATTTAATAAAATAGACATAATGAAATAATATATAATCGATTAGAATCAAGCATCAAATTGTTCTAGAGAGAATCACAATGCATCTAAAAATTAATTTTTTTTTAACCCGCCATTAATATTGCTATGAATTATTGACGATGCATTCATACACACCCTTCTGCAGCCACTGCTGGGTCTCATGGCTGCCCGAGCCCTCTGAGTGAGGAACTCTTCTCGTACAGATTGAGGGGGATTTGGCCAGGATAGAATACTGATTCGCATCCTATTGAATCCACTTAACACTCTACGCCCATGACCTCACGTCCCCTGCTGAAGACAGATATTCAGAAATGACCCTGACCATGAACGTGAGATAATAGCCCTGCTATAAATTTTGGATCTAAAGCTAGATAAAGCCTGGTTGATTAGTTTAAAGGGATAGACTCATCTAATTTGTATGTGTGAGTCAGACAAAAGCAACTATGCATAAAGCTCTACTTTTTATTAACAATGTATAAAGTGAATCATATCATTATTATTCTGTCTTCTCACTCGGATTGACCACATTTGTATTTAGAGATAATCTTTGCGTAGTCCCGTCCAGACTGGTATATGGTTCGGCTTCGCTTTGCGTCGGCAAAGTCCACTTGGAACAATCCAAAACGAACACTGAATCCATCAGCCCATTCAAAGTTGTCCAACAGCGACCATGCGAAATATCCACGGACGTTGACCCCATCTTCCTGCATAGCTATGAACAAACCCAAAGTTAGAACACAGAAAACACTTGTAATTGTATATAGTTTGGAAAGGGTAATTCAAGTGCACCATTTACCGTATACCGTCTTACTTTGAAAAGCTACAGCCATCAATGAAACATCACAAAACAGGCACATAATCAAGATTTCTGAAGCATACAAGTAGAAAGTACACATCCATTTAAACATACACTCACCGGCCACTTTATTAGGTACACCTGTCCAACTGCTCGTTAACACTTTAATTTCTAGCAGCCAATCACATGGCGGCAACTCAGTGCATTTAGCCATGTAGACATGGTCAAGAGAATCTCCTGCAGTTCAAACCAGCATCAGTATGGGGAAAAAGGTGATTTGAGTGACTTTGAACGTGGCATGTTGTTGTTGCCAGAGGGCTGGTCTGAGTTATCCAGAAACGGCTAATCTACTGGGATTTTCACGCACAACCATCTCTAGGGTTTACAGAGAATGGTCCGAAAAGAAAAAAACATCCAGTGAGCGGCAGTTCTGGGCGGAAATGCCTGTTTGATGCAAGAGGTCGAGGAGAAGGGCCAGACTGGTTCGAGCTGATAGAAGGGCAACAGTGACTCAAATAACCACCCGTTACAACCAAGGTGGGCAGAGAGCATCTCTGAACCACAGTACGTCGAACTTTGAGGCAGATGGGCTACAGCAGCAGAAGACCACATCGGGTGCCACTCCTTTCAGCTAAGAACAGGAAACTGAGACTACAATTTGCACAAGCTCATCGAAATTGGACAATAGAGATTGGAAAAACGTTGCCTGGTCTGATGAGTCTCGATTTCTGCTGCGACAGTCGGATGGTGAGGTCAGAATTTGGCGTCTACAACATGAAAGCTGGATCCATCCTGCCTTTTCCAGCAGGATAATGCGCCATGTCATAAAGCTGGAATCATCACAGACTGGTTTCTTGCACTGACATGAGTTCGCTGTACTCAAATGGCCTCCACAGTCACCAGATCTCAATCCAAGAGAGCATCTTTGGGATGTGGTGGAACGGGGATTCGCATCATGGATGTGCAGCCGACAAATCTGCGGCAACTGTGTGATGCCATCATGTCATATGGACCAAACTCCCTGAGAATGCTCCAGCACCTTGTTGAATCTATGCCACGAAGAATTGAGGCAGTTCTGAAGGCAAAAGGGGGTCCAACCCGTTACTAGCATGGGGTACCTAATAAAGTGGCCGGTGAGTGTATGTATTACTGGTTGGTCAGATGGGGGTGCTAAAACAAATGACTTTACGTTTGGGCAATACTTCCTGAGCCTGAAGGTCTGAAAAAGGTTTTCTTCGATTTTTGTAAATCAAAAAAAAAAAAAAATCTATTACACATAACTTTTTCCACCATTTATTCTTTAAACTATTTAGTGATGTATGTAAATATTTCCACAAAATTTCTTCCAAATTAATAAAACTTCAGGCAAGGATTCTGAGAATTTGAAGTCAATGATGTGCAAAAACTAAGCAGAGTTAAAAACTAAATGTCTACCCAATTGCAAAAGGTAAAGATAGTTTAACAACCCACATACAAGCATTATTCTTACTTCCAATTGTCAATCAAATTTGTCAGGCTGTTATTCATTGGCAGCTGTAGGACTGATACCAAAGTGTTATGTAGAGTGTTTCCATAATGCTGAATTAAGATAATATTTTCATATGTCATTTGCCCCGTTGTCTCAGACTCTGTTACTGTCTGCTAACGGCTGCTTTAAGCATTCTTTTTTTTTTTTGGGGGGGGGGGGGGGGGGGGGGGGGGGGGGGGGGGGGGGGGGGGGGGGGGGGGGGGGGTTGGGGGGGGGGTGGGGGGGGGGGGGGGGGGGGGGGTGGGGGGGGGGGATTTGTTGGGCCGTTAATTTTGACAGGACACTTGACATGAAGGGGGGGGGGAATGACATGCAGCACAGGCCGCAAGTCAGAGTCAAACCCGAGGCCCAATGCGCCGAGGAGTAAACCTAAATATATGGGCGCCCGCTCTACCGACTGAGCTATCTGGGCGCCCTTTCTATTATATTGGTAACCTGACTTTGTCCACATCATTTGTCTTGTGTGTGTTAAAGGTGTTTTTTTTTTGTGCTCTAACTTTCGTGTCAGGTGGATTTTACAAGACAACATGAAGGCACAGTCAGCCTTTAATTGTGTTTTTTTGTGATTGCTTTGTGGTGAAATGGGCGCCTGGTCTACCAGCTGGGCTGTATGGGCGCCCGGGACCATTACCTTTAGCCACTTCCAAAATGGTGTCCTTATAAAACCCTGAGCGCTGGACGTCCTCAATCTGCAGCGCTCCCACCTGCGAGAAGCCATTCTCTGTAATGTAGACTGCTGGGTTGTTGAAAGTGTCCTGGAAAGTCATGGGGCAAATATTATTGTCAAACAAGGCATCTCAGCTGTCACACGTTCCAGGGAGAGACAGATTGGTCTGCAGTGTACCGTTTAGCGGCATTTCAACGGTGCCAAGCTCAAACTAATGGCCTGTGACAGGGCACAACAGCAGGAAATTGCAATTGCAAACACTTTCAGCAAAGTAACTGTTTCATTCAATGTGACAGCACTAATGACGCGTCAATGTTTTTCTGGAGGTGTTAGAAGGAGATTACCGCATACAAAATCAATATTTAAGACACTAAACAAATGTCAGGCTGTTCTACTCGTTTGGTTGAAGGCGATTTGTCTTCTTGTCGGTCAATTCAGTTTGATGCCAAGAGACAAAAGAAAAATGACTTCACATTTCAGCTGATTGAATTCACTCTGGAAATAAAGGATGTGGTCGGGGATACTTTGTAGTGATGTGGACTGAGGGAGACGAACAAAAATGAAACACAAAAGATGGACAAGTAGTTGTAGTTTTACCTTGATGTACTTGAGGAGTTTCCTTAAGCCATGGGGCACTACAGCAAGCCAAGACACACCACAAATAGGCCAAGATGGATCCAGAACTTCTCCTGCATCTCGGTCGCTCTCCATGCACATCTTTCCACAACCGCCCCCAGGCTTGACTTTACGAGACGTGTAGTAGTTCAATGCGAAGAAGTCTGCTGTGCCCAAAATGGCAAGTTCGTCTTTTGAGAAACTGGGCAGCCTTGAGCTGCCACTCCATCCCAACTTCTTACTTTGAGCGTCGATGGCAGATCTCATTAATTCTGGATAATCTCCAGTTACAAACACAGGCCAGGTAAACCACCCTAGTGTAAATGCAAAAGAGCGTTCGGTGGCAGCGATATCATCGGTGCAACCTGCGTGTAACGGCTCAAGCCAGTCGCTGTTGATGGCCAGAGACACTGCACCCTTCTGCTTTGTCCTGTAGAAGGAGTCATAGCTGTGCCAGGCCATGGCGTGGGCACGCAGCATGTTATGGCCTACCAGGTAGGCTGCAATGCCTGGTTCTTTTGACCCCGGGGCGTGGATGCCGTCTTCATGGCCAAATTTGGCGCACACATAGGGCTCGTTGATAGTGATCCAAAGCTTGACGCGGTCACCAAATGTCTGGAAACAAAACTTGGCATAGCTGTCAAACAGGGTCGCTATATCTGGTGATTTCCAGCCACCCTGGTCTTGGAGAGCTTGAGGCAAGTCGAAGTGGTAAAGTGTGACCATAGGTGATACATTGCAGGCCAGCAAATCATCAATCACCT
This sequence comes from Etheostoma spectabile, assembly GCF_008692095.1. Taxonomy (NCBI): domain Eukaryota; kingdom Metazoa; phylum Chordata; class Actinopteri; order Perciformes; family Percidae; genus Etheostoma; species Etheostoma spectabile. Next base: position 1,521,157 of record NC_045751.1, read on the forward strand.
TGTTGTAGTACTGTACACCTGTTGGACACATATACAATGCTGCCCTTTACAGTATACATGACGAGGTGAAACAGCACTACAACCATCACATATGCTTGTTCCATTTTCTTGTTTTGGATTCAAATATGGCACGGGTGTAATGCGGATATGGAATTACCTTTTTGATTGACATGTGATGTGGTCCCATCAGGCAGGAGGCGGGCCCAGGAGATAGACAGACGATAGTGCGTCAGTCCAAGCTGCTGGATGCACTCCAGGTCCTTCTCCCACAGCTCGTAGCTGTTACAGGCCACGTCTCCATTGTGCTCTTCAAACACTCTGCCTTTCTCATGACAAAATGTGTCCCAGATACTTGGTCCCTTGCCGTCTGCCTGCCAGCCTCCTTAATGCACACATAACGGTTGTTTAATTTCATAAAAGTACGTAGGATGTTGACATAAAAGAAATCACAGTAACGTTTGGGACTTTAAGTGTGTGTGTCTGTGGATTTCAGTGAATTCATTCTGACTGTATCTTTGGCTTAACTCCAGTCTGATTTGTTTTAATATTGTTGCAATTTTCCTTTTGAATATAAGCACAATGGTCTGATTTTGTTAGTTTTACATAGGGTGACCTGTGAGCTAGTTCAAGTTCGTCCATTGACTATAGTCTGAGTTGGTAAAACATTAACGTTACAGTGGTGAAAGGTCAATTCTGTCTGTAGTTTGTCTTGTATGCCATCTAATGTACCACCTTTAGGGAGTCATTGTATAAATCCTTGGTTGACATTATAGATATATAAATATATATATGGATCATGTTATCTCCCAAACAGATATGCAATGCATATAACATAACATATACATCCCCTCAAACTAGACAGTAAGTTACCATAGATATATCAAACAGCGTTGTTGTTTTAGTATAACCTTCCTGTTGTCCTGGGGTCAAATTTGACCTGTTTTTAAAAGTTTCTACATGAGTAATTTGGGATTCTTTCATCTAAATTGTCCAAATATTACATGGATGGTTCCCTATAACGCTTCTTGCAAATTAAACGAAGGATCAGTTCACTACTTTATTGAATTTGGGGTTTTATTTCCCCAAAGAAATAACTCTGACAAAAGACTAAAAAATTATACAATTTTATATAAATGAGGTTTCTTGACCATGAATTAAAAAAAGTGGTAATATATTGGTGTAAGTGATGTGTACAGTAAACGGATGGTAGTGTTACAACAATAAAGAAAATGTTTAAAAAAAAAAAAAACATTAAAAAAGTGTCGAAAGCGTAAAAAAAAAGTTCATTTTCAGTTTTGACCTGAGGGACAACACAAGGGTTAACGTTAGACACCAGGTTCTAGTCTCAGGAACACTTTGAAGTAGCATCATTACATTAAACTGCGTATGTCCAATTCACCAATAACTATAAGACTTGATGAATCTTGTGATCAGTTACCTAACTAACTCACCTTCTATCTGATACGCAGCAGTTGCCGCTCCCCACGCAAACTCTCTTGGAAACATGCTTTTTTAAGGTTAGGATCCTGTTGTTTATGAGTACCGCGGTATGTATTATAGAAATATTAAACTGGTCGCTTTCACTGCGTCACAACCATGGATATATATATATTTTTGTCTTGTGGACTATGACCCTAATAAAAATATGAATTAATTAATAATCCAAAAGATGGACCATACATACAGGCGTTGCCATCTTCCTTACTTGGGACCAGAGTCTGCGCAGTAGACACATCATGGTTGTATTGTAAAACAGGTGGTGTCACGGTGAAGTCCCGCCCACACACCCGGCCGACCAATCGGGAGTCGATCACAACTCGTCATGATGTCCTAACCGCATGGTTTCAACCCCTTATTTGTAACTAATTACAACGGAACTTATTTGATGAATTTCCAAATGCATCATCGTGCCACCGCTACCTAACTACCTTTGTCCACTGATAATAACTAATAGTGATCATAGTGATATTTTACCATGTATTTTACAAAGTGATCCTACTTGTACACTTCTACTCCTCATGTCATAGTGAAACTCCCTTCTTTCTTCAGATATCTTTACACTTGATTCACATCAGTTTTTTTGTTTATGTATTGGTTAATGATGAGTAAGTACATTTTTGGGGGATTGATTGTTTTTGTTTTGATTAAATTTGTAGTTTAATTAGTAGCCTAATGTTTTATTGTTAGTTTGCCCTGTGTGGGCTGATCATCCATCACCTTGGTTTCTACTTTGTTGGCTTAGTTGTATGTTGTTTTTGCATTAAGAGCTTTATTTACATTCTGTTTAGTTGACTTCTTTAATGGGCCCAACACGTTATATTCATATTTGTTTGTGAATAGTTTAATTTGCTATTTTGGAGGTAAATAAAAACCCTGCAGTATCAGACACACACACACTCATTTCACACAATGCTAATAACATTATTAAGTTGGCTATTAATGAGGTTTTCTGCATCTCTCTGCACTGCATATAATCTATCTTTGACATTTTGTGCATTTTAATCAATTTATATTAGTAAAAAATAGGAGGTGTTTATCATAAATCATTACAAGCAGGGATTAAAATTAGCACCATTTACCAGCCAAATGTTGCTTCACTCACCAGACAAAAGAACAACGGTAATCTATTGAGTGGCTGCATGGTAAAAACCTTCACTAGCCATTTGGCTGGTGGACAAACTGAGAACCAGATCAGAATCATTCATTGATTTCAAATTGAGTATCATCCATTGCATTTTCTGCATTACATCAATGTGACCAATGCAATGCTGACAGGAAAAAGGTTAAAGGGTGCTTGTTAAAGGACGCCAAGGTCCTGAAAACAAATATTGGAGGGGAAAGCACTATGACCTGCCGCCTGAAGGCATACGTTCTCAAAGTATGGTGGTGGACTGGTAGCTGGAGAGGTGCCAGTTCACCTCTTGGGCACTGCCAAAGTGCTCTTGAGCAAGGCACTAAACCACCAACTGCTGGGGGTGCCTTTCCATGGGCAGTCCTCTCACTCTGACATCTCTCCATTTAGTGCATGTGTGTGTAATTCAGGCCTGTGTGTAAACACTGTAATTTCCCCTTGCGGGATTAATAAAGTATACATTATTATTATTATAAATGGAGAAAAAAAACTCAAGTAAAGGCTATAAGTACCTTAAATGTGTATAAAATACTTTCCACCACAGAAGCCTGAGTATCGGTAGGCCAATGCACAGCTCAACAGCATGGATCACAAAAATGTCTGCTCCGGGTTTTATTCTGAAAAGCAGACCGGATACGGTTTGAACTCCGTGGACCCAGGGGCAGAGTCATCGGAGGACGACTTCTCAATGGATAGAGAACTGTTTTTTAATTTAGATATAACTACTTTTCAAAGAAACAGTGGAGCTTAACGAGCTACAACAACCAGTTTGGATATTGTTTTTGAAGCTATTTAGAGCGTTAAACTTAGTTTTTCGGCCATTTGCAGCACACTTTGAGCTATTGTTGTAGCTAGCTAGCGCTTTTGTGTCCGTGTTTTTCGGAGTAATTTCCTGTTGGTCCATGGAAAAGAAGAAAAGGGGAAAGTTTACTCCCGCTTGTTTGGAACCGCATGTATTCAAAAGTACTGAATTACTAGTAAAGTGGGTGTTTTTATAAATATATAAAAAAAAAACTGTCGAGTTTCCAGAAGTTAGTGCGGATAACCTGGGACTAAGGTTACTGCAGCCGCCTCCCGTGGAAAAGACAGCACTGAATTGGACCCACGCTATGCCCAACAAAGAAAACCTCAACAACTGGACAAGTTATTTGGTAACCAGCACACTCGGCGTTTAACAATTTCGGACTCTTAGGGTTGGAGGAAATAAACACCACGCCAGTGTGGAAAGGGAATTATAAATGAGTTAACAAAGGAGAACACCTCTGTCGGACTGAATACCGCCGAGCAAAGGGAAAGCCTTGAGAGAAATGGAGGAGGAAGGCTCGCCTGAACCATACAAGATACTAGCAAAGGTCTCATTTCTGTCGTTAACGGGGATCTTTTCATAACAAAGCCCCTCAGTAGCTACCAGCAAGCATACCCATCTGTCCCGTTTAGTGTCAAAACATTCTTTCCAATGCTGCAGTGGGGTTCTAACCGTGTGTGAAAATGAAGGTGGGTCTGTTGCAGTTGTTTGTGATTTTGCTGCTCAGTGGCGGCGGTGCTAGTTCGGGGGTATCAACGGATTGCAAATCATATGATGAACGCTCGAAAAGCGGTGGGAAAAGCATGCTGTCCGACATGAAAGTGGTCTGCAGCAACATGGAGCTCCATCAGGTGCTACCCCCGGACTCCTTCCCCATCAGGACAGTCACGCTGTGAGTATACAGAAGATGCATTTTGCACTCATTTCAGCTAATTAAACCTAAACATCTGTAAGGTTTATTACCAGGTTTCAACTATCCACTGCTGAAGGTGGTACATGAACGTTACTTACGTTCCCTGTGTTAAATAAATGTAAATGTGCTGTATTTATATAGCGCTTTTCCAGTCTTAACAAC
>NC_045751.1:1525678-1525830 GCF_008692095.1 Etheostoma spectabile
AGCGCTTTTACATCTACAGGAAACATTCACCATTCACACACATTCATACACTGTGCTGCCGTACAAGGTGCCACCTGCTCTTCAGATAAACACTCATACACATCCACACTCCGATGCGCAGCACCAGGGGCAACTCAGGGTTCAGTGTCTTG
>NC_045751.1:1525840-1527538 GCF_008692095.1 Etheostoma spectabile
CTTCGACAATGACTGCAGGGGCGGGGATCGAACCACCAACCTTCCGAAGGCAACCGCTCTACCACTGAGCCACAGCCGCCCCATGTTGTCTTTTTCTAGCCTAGGGATACCTAACACAACTAAAACTACAGTTTCTAAAAGGTCATTATTGATCATTGTCTAGTTCTAAATGTGTGATTAACTTCCAGATCCAGCTTATTTCTAAGGGAAAGATAAATCTGGCTTGAATGACATGTCAGCCATACATCACTCATTCACAGCTGCATAAAGCCATGGTGTAAACGTACCCCTCTGTAAGAGTAACTGCCTGTCTTCCTGTAGTGATTCACACCCAGGATATTTGCTACTAAACCAGTGTTCATATAAGACACAATCTCTAACCATACCTCCAAGGCATTTTAATAGAGCTAAGAGGCCATGTGCTGTTGAGTTAATCCTTTTTGGTGTTATTTTCCACTTGGCTGAAACATGAACTGTCTGCTGGGGTTAGATCTAGTTTCTGTGGAACTTTTTTTGTTTAGTGTTTTTAAGATGTGCACACGTACATGCAGCGATTCTATGGAGTTTTAGGTTGGTGCAGTATTCGTAATGTTAAAAGTAAAAGTTCACTTTAAAAGTAGGTAAGTAAAGTTTAGTTGTACCTTTCACAGATAAAAAGGTGCTTAACAATACAATGTAATACAATACAACAAATTAAAATACAAGAACATTTTAAATACAAATAGAAAACATAAAAAACAACCATAAAAAAACACCAACTAACTAAAAAGCCTGCTTGAATAGTAATAGTCTTCAATTGCTTTTTAAAAAGATTCGACAGAGTTCACACAATGTAGAGAGGGAGGCAGGGCGTCCCACAGCCTAGGAGCCACTGGCTGGAAAGATCCATCCCCTCTAGTTTTAAACTGAGTGTGGGGACCACTAATACCCTGTGACCTAATGACCTCAGACTAAGAGTGGGAGGATGAAGCTGCATCAAGTCAGATGTAGGGAGGACCTTGACCGTGCAAGGCTCCAAAAGTAAGGACTAGGATTTTAAATTGAATTTTATACTGGACTGGTATCCAGTGAAGTGACGCTAAAACAGGTGTGATGTGTGCTCTTTTGTTAATGTGAGTTAACACAAGTCTAGCAGCGGAGTTCTTCTGAACAGCCTGGACAATTATATACTGTAATATTGCTGTTTCTGAAATTATAATTCAGAAACAGAAGTTGTGATTGTATGTCATCCACAACACACTAGTACCAGCCATCAGTGTTACATGTACACGTTACAAAAAAGTCTTTGTGTGGCTGCCCTCACAATTCCTGGGGCCTGTTGCACGAAAGTAGAATAAAGATATCCAGGATAAGTGAAAAGGCGCAGCTGGACTTAGTGTGATCTGCTCATCGCGGCTTAATCGGTTGCACGTTTGCCGAGCCAGGATTAACAGGGGAAGCTATGTCAAGCCAGGTGTAGATAGCTGGGATAAGTGCACGTTCACGGCTTCCTCAAATAGACCACGTTATTGATTACAGATTTACTGATGCAGAAGTGAGAAGACGCATGCGCCATATGTTTCACCCAATGAGAAGCAGCTTCTAACGGAAAGTAACGAGGAGGGGAAGAATATGCAAAAAGGGAAATACGGCTGTTATCAAAACGGAGAGAAAAAGCCCGACATAGCGGACCCGACTGAATGTGTGGGAGTGTAAAAA
>NC_045751.1:1527549-1527776 GCF_008692095.1 Etheostoma spectabile
TTGCCTCAAAAGAGAGCAGAGGGAACTAATGTTCCTCGGGAAATGGACCAAGGACTTTAGGTTCAATTTCAAACCCTTATTCACAACGTGAGAACATGTTTTACAACCATGCATAAATCTCTAAAAGCTATATCTAATTCTTTGTACAATTAATGTTCATACAGAACAATTAGAAAGGGACAACAACTAGAAAAAAAAGTGACTTCAATACACGCTGTGAGCATATG
>NC_045751.1:1527786-1530930 GCF_008692095.1 Etheostoma spectabile
TTTATGTTTTTTATTCTTCTGACAAGTGACAGCACCAAAATAAAAAGAAGCGTTGTGGTGTTCCCGGTGTGATGAATGTAAACTACACTTTATACGTAGCCTACAAAGGCCATGTTATTAGTCCGGTGATGTGAGATTTATTGAGAAGATTATGGAACCAATATAAGCTATAATAAAAAAACATTAGGCCCACTTATTAAGGAGTAACACAAACTACCCTTTATTAGAGAAGGATATGCAACAAGAAAATGAATCATGACTGTATTGGTCTTTGACCAGTCTGCCATTATTATCATCTTGGAATATCGCTACATTAATATCGTCACACTTAATCTCCGGAGTGCGTCCTGTAGAGACCACGGACGCTGCGCTGCTCATCTCTACTTTTACAGAGAGGGTGGACACTGACGCGACTCACAGGTCTGCCGGCAGGCACCGGCCACTGGGCAGCGGGCGCATGCCAGGCAGCCTCGACACACCACCGTCCCACCGGGAAAAGTCCCACTCCGCATCAGGGTGGCAGTGCAACCATTTCTAACCATCTAAACAGCTGTAGTAGGGTTTAAATCAAACTCGCGACAACAATAGTGACAAGTAGGCTAATGCATGTTAATAAAAATAAAGCAGAACACATGAAGAAGACAACGGAATAACTGTTAAACACGTTTATTTCGGATCCGAACCGCAGCTGATTTGACACACGAGACTCCAGGATTAATCTTAGCCTGGCTGTTAGCCTGCTCTGGACCACGCTAGCCGCAAAGAATAAATCTCCATGGTAACTTGGCTGGGCTTAATTCAATCTGGTTTCGTGCAACCGAGTCGAAGCTAAATTCATCCAGGATAACTTGAATATCCCGGCTTAATCCCTTATCCTAGTTTCGTGCAACAGGCCCCTGAACACACAAATTCAACTATCTGAGCAGGTTTCCCTTACAGACCTCTTCATATTCTGATTGATGTCATTAAATGTTACTATGCTGATTGATCAAGTCATACCAGATTTAATTGAAAAATCAGTTTTGATTTAGGTTTTATTTAGAGAGTGCTTGGCAGAACAGAATAACTGACACACACAAAACTTGCAAAAAGACAAATCTAAAGCTGTGTCCAGTGTGCACTTGTGCTTTGTTGGGGTGGTGAGTGATGCGGGAAACATGAGAATACCAGGGCCGGGTGCAGAAGTAGAAAGCAAATAATAGACTCCAGGCAAAGAAAGGGGTAATTTGGCTGTGTAAGGTAAGTGAGTTTGCATGTTGTAACTAGTTTACCACAAACCCCATGTATATTACTTTGAAGCACTTTCCAAAGATTTTTATATCTGCCTACTGTACATATCGGTTTGTAGTAATTGCAAGACATTATTTAAGTACAAGTTAGGTAACCAATAAGTGATTTAATATTTCTTGACAAAATGACACTATTGTAGCATGGAAATGCAGACACAAGCATATTGATGAACATCTTGCCTGTGATATCGTGTGTGTGTGTGGGAACGTCATTTTATGTCTTAATGGAGCCAAAAAATATCCTAATTATTACATCCAAAATTACAAACATCCAAAATTATTACATCCAAACTGAATGTTAAATCCAAAAAACATCAGTAAACCAGGGTCCAGGCTATGTGCATCTTGACTAAATCTCTTTTTTAAAAACAAAAATTTCCTGATTTCTTTTGACTTCCTTATTGTAAAGTTTTACCTAACAGTATCAATCACAAGGCACTTCCAAATGTGCTTCAACACACAGCCTACCTGTTGTGAAGCTGCTCGTAGTCAGGCGCTGACTCTGAAATCCCATATGTTGGAGTTTCCCATCAACACATAAATGCAGCACACTGACAGCCTGTTGAAGGAACCGGTCCACTCAACTGCAATACCACGAAACAAAATGTTCACTGTGTTGAATTTTCTGGCTCAACAAACTAACTTATCTCTTTTGAATGAATAACCAGTACAGTACCAAAATGAATGGGGACCATCAACTGCCTATTGTAGGAATGTAATTGCATTTTATCTTTAAAAACCTGGAACCTCTTACATTTTCTTTGTACTGAATGATCCCTATTACCTTCCTCTACAAAGTGTCCTCTCAGACTTTCTTTAAATATGCTGATCTCTGTTCATTATTATTATTTTTAACTTTTGTTTATCCAGGTAAATTGATTGCGAACAATTTCTCATTTGCATTGACAGCCTGTCAGATTTACACGGTTCCACATTCACACCTGGAAGCTGCCCAGTACAACCACAGTGTGATCTGCTGCCACTGAGCAGCTCCACTGGAGCAGTGGGGGTTAAGGGCCTTAGCTATATGCTGTGCTCCAAATTAATTTAGTAAGCCTTCCATCTTGTCCTGGTGTTTGCTCAGACTGTCTTCAGTGAGCTTGGGGTCTGTCATCTTGTTCTAACAGTGATAGAATAAAGGTTTCTCATGATTTAGAATGAAGCTTAAAGACTGCAACGCGGAGGACAGCCGCCAAAGTACGAGCAAGATTAAATTAGAGAGCACAGACCGAAAGCAGTGCAACTTCCAGCAATTCCTTCCAGTCTCTGATTTTGTATCTCTGGGCACTTGTCATCCATTGTAGGGAAAACAACAGAACTACTTCAAGTGTTCTTCACAATTCCCTGTAGACATGAGTAATGAAACGGCAATTTATGTTGACTGCAGAGGTTTTGGGTGTTAATTTATGACCTGTGAAATCGTCTTACCCTCTCAGTAGGTGCAGTGGTCCTTTTTTATGACTCCCTTACTGTCTCGTGGTTGGGGTTGACCCAGCGGGTCTGGACTGCAATTAACTTAAGCAGGGGTCTCGGCTATTAGGGACCTTTCTCAGGCTTGAGCTTTACCCAGCCATTATTTCCCCTTGTTAAGCCAAAGCAGACCTCACCCCGTTTTTAGCTTTTCTCTCATGAATTTCCTATTCTCAATGCACTGGTTCCTGTTGGGATTTAAGTGGCAGTGACTATTTTACCAAATGTGAAAATATCCAGGGCTTTAAGGGTACTGTTTAGTTTAATTTCAAGAAATGCAAAAAAGTAGACTTTGGTAACTTTCTTGGAACAAGCATCTTAATGTTCCTTTGACTTTTCAAATGGGATATTGAACATTTTGCAACTATTCCTTTAAGTTTCCGTG
>NC_045751.1:1530940-1540816 GCF_008692095.1 Etheostoma spectabile
CCAAATATATAATATTAGGTTAGTGTTAGGAGTCATATATCTCTAATTTAGTTTTTTAATTGTAATTTAATACGGTTTACTTCTCCCTTAAGACAAATTTCCATTTTAACACATTACAAAGAATTACAAATGTCACTGCTGACTACTCAACTACTGTTTTGCTAAAGGGATTACTGGCAGCTATATTCAATTCAATTCCATTTATGTATAGTATCAATCATAACAAGAGTTATCTCAAGACACTTTACAGTAGACCACATCCAGAATTTAAAGGACCCAACAGTTCTAGTAGTTTCCTCCAGAGCAAGCAACAGTGCGACAGTGGCGAGAAAAAAATTCCTTTTAGGCAGAAACCTCGGTCAGACCCAGCTCTTGGTAGGCGGGGTCTGACGGGCGGTTGGGGTTAGAATGAAGAGTGGCAATAACAAAAAATAGAAAAAATAGTAGTTGTAGCAGTTCTTTGTGGTAGTTCCTGGCATAGCAGGAGCTGTGCGGCATTACAAGGCACCGCAGGACTAGCAGGACGTAGCAGGACGTAGCAGGGCACTGCAGTGTAGCAGTTGAACATGGCATCACAGAACGTGTAGCGGAACCATGGCAATAGCTGCTACCCTGATTTCGGAGCCTCTCTGATCCAAGGGAACATGTGGGGAAAAAAGAACATAAGGACTCGGGAATGACTCCCCAGAAATAGGTTAGTAACAAGCATTTTTGGGACATGGATGACATAAATGAAAAAATGGAAAGATAGAGGAGAGAGGAGCTCAGTGTATAAAATAAGTCCCCAGCTGTCTAAAACTATTACCAAAACCAAGAGGACGAGGTAAAGAGAGCTCCAGCCCGGCCGGGCCAGAACTCCCCCAACGGATGGGCTGTATGCAAGTCTCCTTAGTTATATATATGATAGATAAATCTGAAAACAATGGTGCTAACTACTACTCCCTAACAATATTCGATTCTATGCCCCAACTATAAGCTTTATCAAAAAGGAAAGTCTAAGCCTACTCTTAAATGGGAGACGGTGTCTGCCTCCCGGACCCAAACTGGAACCTGGTTCCACAGGAGAGGAGCCTGATAGCTGAACGCTCTGGCTCCCGTTCTACTTTTTATATAGTTCTCTTGATATGGATGTTTTTTCTCTAGTTTACCCTGAGAGAGAGAGCATGTAGATATGAAGAGCAGCACTGCACTGGAGGCCTCTCTGTACTGTAGCGTATGAATGAGTGATGCATTCTCCGCATTTGTGATCTCCAAATGATACCGCATGCCAAAATTATCCGAGAGGAAATCACACAAATGTGTTTACAGCTCCCATGTTAGTGTAGACCTCAGCTAAAACACGAGGGCTTGAATTTAACCTTTGACTCGCACGGAAGGATACATCAGGCTGTGAGTCGTCCATACGGGTGTAGACATGAGTCTTTAGTTTTGTGTATCTGTTAAAGTTTCAGCCTACATAGCCATGCAGACAGAAAATGACCTAAATTTAAGCTTTCTGTTCTCACTCAGCTCATATTTCTTTACAGGTCTTGTTTAGTGTATTTAGGATCCTTTCACAGGCACACCTGGGTTGGACAGTGCAAATAAGCGCACCGGGTTTGGGCCTCCACAGAGCAGCACAGGATTAATGTCAGGAAGAAAGAAGGGATTTCCTCCCTCGCTGCTGGAAAAAGCTCACACCGTGTGATGACACATTGGAGAGCAGTAAACGGTCTTGTTTCACAGCAGTGCAAACCGGCAGTTAGGGTTACATTCTCACTTGGTTTCCTTGAGGCTTCATTCAGGCTTCATGCTTGTGGGGACGTTTCTTTAAAAAAACGTATGGTAAATACAGACACATTTGTTTGGAATGTCCTTATGTCAATCATCTCACATGTGTTTTTTTTTTTCTCCCCAACATTCAAAAGCTACTATGTCATGCTGGGAGCCTTTGGAAGTGTTTGTATAACTAGAACACAGGTGCATGCTGTCATCCATGTCCTTAGAGGATTTGTTTTTGTTGCTCTCCAGGCAAGCCATTGGTCTAAAGGAATGCCTGTGTTTTTCATAGTAGTTCTGCAGTGTGTGCGGAAGCAAGCGAAATCCCCAAAGGCGAGTCACTAATGGCTGCACATTAAGTCACTTCGCAGCCTTTCATTTCATAGACCTGTTTAGCTTTGACTTTGCCAGGTTGGCTAAAGTCTCATTTAAAGGTGGTCTAAGCTGCCCGTCCCCAGAACACACTGTAAAAAACATCTCCTCACTATCTGCTAGCTGCCTGTCCCCTGAACACACTGTAAAAACATCTCACCATCTGCTAGCTACCTGTCCCCAGAACACACTGTAAAAAACGGGGTCTCTGTAGACAGCCCAGGGTCTACAAACTGCAACAAAAACAAACTGTGCCCACCTGCACCAGCGTTCCAGCCAATAACCGACGAGAAGGATTTGAGGGTGGGGGGGTTAATAAGCGGAAGCACAGAAGGGAGGGGACGAGATGAGGAGGAGGGAGGAGCAAGCTAGTCTCGTTTTGTTTGAAAATACTTTGAACGGTAACAATAAGTAACGTCACCCAACATCGCTTAGAGCACCTTTTAATCCCAGACAAGCAGTTCAGTTTAGTGCATAGATATGAGCTAAGGCTGTGCAGTGCCTTCTTGTCTACTCATCTGCTTTCATCCTGATGTTTGCATAGTGGATCGGTTTCCCATTCAGACAGAAAACTATAATGGGTTATCCTGTTGGATTTTGAAAGAGGATATTGCAATGGCTACTGTTTTTACAAGAATGAAGTGGCTCTAACGGCTTGTCTGACAAGTGCCCTTTTTGCCTTGCCCCAACTCAAGTGAATCCCTTTAAAAAATCCTTATAGCACAGCCCTTTGGTATCCCTTCTCAAAATAAATCCAAATACTGCAGAAAAATGATGAGTGGAACAAGAAAGTGCTGGATAATGGCAAGAATTACCTTGGCAAGTCGGTCATTGGACCAGTTCCCCTTTCCACCTGAGCTGAGGCCAACTTTTCCATCCGCTATATTCAGAGTAGGTCACCCTAGAAGGGGTTTTATGAGCTCAACTGCAGCCTGACACTTATTAGAAAACCTGTTGAAGGGTTACAGCTTTCTGTTCTCTGGTGTTTTTTGTCCAAAAGCCTTCTGAGCATAAAGAAAGTGTTGAGAGAGCACCAGTTAGCTTTGTCCTTAAAACGCTATGTGCCTGTGAGGGGAGTGTGTACTAGCTGGACACTTTTAGTCTTCTGGATTATGTGCCTACAGCCTAAGGCAAATTTTTTTTTTTTTTAATGAAAAATTGACTACCTTTTGATAGTGTTAAATTTACTCACATTGAAGGAAAGCTGAAATGTAGGCCAATGCATTTTATATTCCTCCATGACTCTAAGTAGAAATTAAGGTTCCAGACCAACCTTTTCTATAAATGTCGTTGAGATTTATTGCATTGGTATCGGGAGACAGGATGTGAGATTTGCTAAGGATCCCCCTGCAGCTTGTTCCTGGCTTGAGCTCAAGCATGTCTTATCTTTGCATCAAGATAAGGGAGACTCCCCTCCTCCATCGTTTGAGGGCTTGCCTAAAGAAATTCTATATGCAATTCTTCAGACTGGAGACCTCAGGCCGACGTCCAGAGACCGGCAGTAAGGAAGCAGACTGTGTAGTTATATACTTCCTGGGGTAGGTGGAGACGATGCAGCTGGTTAAATGCAAATTTGAAGATTTCTTATATGTATATTGCTTGTATATTCAGCAGTGGTATTGTTTTCTCACTAATGCAAGTGTAAAGAACACTCAGTTTTGCAGCTGAAGCAGTTTCCAACATACCGAGGTCACATTCTTGTCATGAGGAAGAGGGAGGGACAAGGGAAGTGAAGGAGGGTAAAACATGCAAATAAGGGAGGGATGGAAAGAGGACAAGAAAGAGCTCATGACTTTCAGTGGAGCTCTCTTTCACAGATTGATTGTGACAACCCTTAGAGTCATAATGCTAGGTGTGTATTTATGCAGCCAGGCTTGAATGTTTCCCAGGACAACATTCATTATTTAAACCTAATTATACAGCTTTCAGTTAAGTTAAAATGCCTAATGATGCTGTATGTTACCTAAGAAATATAATATCAATGTTGGTGAAGGTGTGCTATACATCTTTGCTAATAGACAGAATCAGTTTTAGCAGTTTTCTTGCCCTCTTACCTCTGTGAGCTTATAAGGCCATTAAAAAAAAAGTTGGTTGTCAGGTCTGAACTAAAGATGACAAATATGGTGGCTCATCTGTTTGGTGGCACCTGGACATTGCTTTTCATCCTCCTGGAACATAATCATATATGTTTACGATCCAATTATACTAATATTTAATTCTTCCCATTTAATCCTCTGCTCTTCTTGACGTTTCTTTCATTTTATTTCCTATTAAAGAGTCTTTCCTTTTCCGAATTGAGGGTTTGCATCAGTTCCCAATCAATTCCAAAACTGGTATTATCTGTTGTTTTGTAAGGTGTTTATTGCACACTCTCTATTGTGTTGATTGAGTGCCACATTCCTTAATTCACACAGGCCTTGTGATAACTGCAACCCATTGGTATGCTAACTATTCTGCAATATAAATGAGACTTTTGTGACCACAATCTTGGGAGGCCCAGCGTCTTTTCATACATCATCAGATCATGTGTACATAGGCAGTTATAGAATTTGCAGCCTTGTACATCCCTATGTTTTAACATCTGCCATTTTGGCATTCAGAAGCCTGCAAAATACAGGCAGTCAAACACAGGAACCGTTTGTTTGTGTACTCTCTCTCTGAGAGGCAGGGAGCCAAGCAGCAACTCTCCAATAGGTCTCCACTGTCCAACCCTGTAATAAAACAACCCCTCAACACCCCATAATGACTCCAATCTGGCCCTGGGTTGTGGGTGCAACTAGCACGTATGTCACCCACCCACATCCCCTCCCAGCTGGCCAGAAACGTATGCTGACCACAAGCCCCTGCTTGGGATTTCTGCTGGGAGTTGACAGTGCTATTGATTCCCCAGATCCTTTGGGAGTACTTGGGGGAGAAAGACGGGAACTCTCAGGGACTTGGGCCCAGACAGTGGAGCTTTACTTTGCAGCTTGGTATGTGAAGTGAATCCACTTGCGCTGTGCAAGGGGAATAAATTGGATAATAAAATCTGGTTTATTACCCAGGGAGGAAGCAATCAAGAATTCACATTTGGTCTTGAAGTTTTCTCATGCTTGCTTTTATTTTTTGTGGTAATAAAGATTAAAACGGTTTTCTTCTGTAACAGGATGTGTACTTGTTGCTAGCGAAGGGATTCGTACTGAAAATCTCAGGTTACTACTTATAATCTACATTTTCTTAGTATGTAGACTTTGGGTTTTTGTTTATCTCCTATTAAATACTCTTGACAGACCCTTTTTGGTAACCCTAATTAAAAAATAGGTTGATTTTGTTTCCTATGCTATTATGAATAAGCATACAGTGTATGACTGTGTCACATCATGACAAGATTCAAGTGGACTTTGTTTGATCAAACACAGACTTGTTATTGTTAAAATATATTTAGTTATTGTAATGGTTCTGGTATATGTTTTGTTTACCTGGTAAAATCCAAGGGGCATCACAGAAAGTTGCTATCTCATTTTGGTAAGCCCACCTGTCTTAAGAGGCCTCAGATGCTGCCAGTCAACATGAAAGCAAGTACCCTGCTGAAGTTGTTTTTCTTCCGATCTCCTCCTGACAGTGGATAATGTTCTGTGACAAGAAGCTAATAATGGCGTTTTCCCATTACATGGTACCTGCTCGCCTCGCCTCAACTCTTTTTGGTTTTCCATTATGAAAAAAAAGTCCCTGGTACCTGATAACAGGTGCCTTTTAGGACTCCCTCCGTCAATACTAAAAGGTGAGGTGAAAACCTGCAGATTATTGATTGGTCGGTGAGAATTGTCACTAATCACTGCATCATCATCGCTAGCAACAGACGGGTGTACTGAAAAAACCTGCCTTTATTTTTTTAAACATTTATAGTGGAAATATACAATACCATACTTCCAGTCACAGATATTATTTACTCTTTTTTTTTTAATAAACTTATATGCATATGTACATGGACACATACACACATGAAAAACAAAAATAATTTAAAAAAACACAAAGAATGTTGAAGAAAATATTTAAGTTAAAAGAGTGTAACAAACAATGAACAACCCCCCACCCACGCCCCCACTCAGCTCACCACCACTAACACACATATTACTGGTTATTTATGCAAAACAAAGGAACAACAAAAACAGGAACACAGTCAATTGGGTAGTACTTATAAATTAGTGAAATAGGAAATGAAGGGTTGCCATTTATGGAAAAATGTGACTGTTGCCGTTTAAAAACAGTTTACCCAGCTGTGTTTTCGTTGCTGCCTCCAGCTTCTTCAGAAACTAAATTTGTCTTCTGGCAAACAGCCACATGCTGAGAATCAAAAACAACACACCTTTGACGTTCTGTGTGTGTGTATCGCGTTAGGTCACAGCGGTTTCTTGCGGCGTCACTATAACGACCAGCCACGCTCGCCTCACGCATGAGGCAGTACTAAATCTGCAATGGAAAATGGCGGACGGGGCACCCCGGTGGAGCAGAGCTGGTACTATGTAATGGAAAAATGCCAAAGGAGTAGCAGGAGGTCACAGAGTGACATTTAATATTCTTATCTAATAAAAAGGTATATCTTTATACTTGTTGTGGGAATGACACTAGATTCCTTTTGAACCCATTTTTACAACTGTTACCACACATTCCTTGCTGATAGGGATTGCGTGAGTGGTGTGGCTGGTTTTCTAAATAAAAACGTGTAATTTGGCAAATTAAATGTAGGCCTATATTAAATTGGACCTAGTGTTATAAGTTGGTGGAAACATTACATTTTAGCTTAAGTCCAAAAAATGAGATGTTTTTGGTCCAATGAGACTTTTTAAAATTTATTTATTTTTATTAATGAAACAAAAAGATGCAATGTTTTGTGGACTTTATTAATATGTGCATTTCAATAGTTGTAATTTTTCTGTTGCTTTGCATTTATACATTATTCTTTTCTTCACAGAATATTAAACAACAATAAGATTCAAGAACTTAGAAATGGATCCTTCTTCGGATTGTCTGCTTTGGAAAAATTGTAAGTACTAGTTTTTTTCCTCTTCTGTTAGTAATTAACATGAGCAGTAATGTATGTTTACAGTCATGCCTAAACCTTTTTTTGCTTTTGTTTCCAGTGCATTTGTTAGGTGAATTTGGTTTAGCAGTTGAAAGTTGTGTTAAAAGGGTCAAACCTTAAAAATAAAACCCTGAAAGTAATGTTTCCCATGTTGCAAAGCAGATATCAAGGCTGTGTGTATTCATGAAATATCACCAATGGGCCTCACAATGGTGGGGCTTTTGTTGTCTAATACCTTCACAATATTTAACATTATATCTACCAGTGCATTAGCAGGAACCATCCATCACTGCACAAGTGAAGCTGGGCCTTGTGGAGTAGGTTCGTAAAACACACATTGGCTTCATGCCAGTGGAACATCCAGGTCATAGAAAATGAGTAGGCACCCACACAGCACTTAGCCTCAGTCAAGATAATCAGTCTATGTGGGGAGACTGGAGATGTTACTAGTAAAGGCTAATTATAGATGTAGCCCCTAGGGCTGGTTGTTGTCTGCCTGGTGACATACTCTCAACATACAGCTGTTTGGTTATTGTGGGGGTGGTGGCCTCTTTCTTCTAGAAGAGTAACATATAGGCAACATCATTGCAATACAGTATGACTATTTCACACAGTTTGTAAATTATTAATTTTGCAGGAGAACTATTTTGAGGCACAAAATGTGAAAAGAAGTGTCAGTAGAAGGAAATTAGTTTATAGATGGTGAAGACATTTAGTCATGTGTATTGACTGAGATTCCTTGAACAACGAAGAGATGCCGTTCATGCCATGACTTTGGAGATTGGAATGTCATCACCCGTCTTTCCTTCCTACAGAGATTTCAAGAAAATGGCTCCGGGCCCTCACATGGGCCATGGGTGATTTATCGCTCTGGAATGGCTTCATGCAGATAAAATAACCAGACTATTAATGGCCGTGCTTTTACCCAAGGCTACGATAACACATGACTGTATTGAAATGGAATTCTAAGGGCATGTTTTCCCTGTCAGTCTTCTGGGTCTGGTTAAAAAGACTAGAGTTATAGAAGACACATGAAGCAAAATCAATTTTGCCTTGTGGTGTTCGTTCAGATTTAGGTTCAAATATGCCCCCAATGGTCTGATATAATTGATCATCCAAGTTTTTATACTTCACAAAAACAAACCTACAGACTTCTGTTTTTCTGGGCCATATTGCTAGAAAAAACAATTTGGCCAACAACACTTTTTGTCAAGTAGAATTATGAGAAATACAGCATGTGACTCTTCAGTAGTTTGAATTTGTACATTATTAGTATAAAGCACAAGTAGCATTTCGTCCTCTTTTAAATCTTCAATTCATTTGCCTAGATTGTTAAGAGATTTTCAGTAGAGTTCCCTGTTGCCTCTTGAAGTGTGTCAGATGTTAGTTTTTTTATTTTTTTTAGCTTAGGCCTAGAGGATAAACAGGAGGATGTGTGAATGTGTAAATAAAGTTAAAAAAAAAAGAAGCTTTGATCTTTCTCCACATAGAAAGCCCTAAAGGCACTTATGTGCTTTGTCTGTGAATGGCCGGTCACTTTGGTTGTAAACTCCGTACTGCCTGTCGTATCAATCCACAGGCAAGTTTACCTCCAAAAGCAGCTCCCATTGTGCCTCAGAGACCCCCACCCCGCTCCTGTCCACACTCAACCAGCAAAGCGCGATTGCTAGCTTGCTTTTGTCATTGTAATGAGGCCAAGCCAAGGCCAGAGGTGTCAGCAGTATGGTTCCCAAAAACACTCGTTGAATGCTGAAGCCGCTCCCTCACTGAAATGTCCCAATACCCTCCCTCCTACCTTCAATCACACTCCCATTTTTCTCCTCAAACTATTGAGTCTGTTTAAATGAGCAGAGGCTCTCCATCTTGCCTTCCACCCCTCCTTCCTCCAGCCGTTGGGACTTTTTTTAGTTGTTTTTTTTTCATCCACAAAGAAACTCCCTCATTTGGACTGCCTGTATGCAGTCGTGAAGAGTTAGACAGCAGCTGTCCGTGAGTGCCAGAGAAGGGTAGACAATTGATTACGCCTATACGGCACTCTGCATGAAATTGCAAAGTAACTGTGGAGACCGCTGTGTTTGTCGGGGCCAAAGGTGCCCCTGCTTGGAAATAAGCCACACAGAATCCCCATTATCGCTCTCCTGCTCATTGAAATAGGAGCCAAGCTAGGCGACCGTCACATGTTAATTCTTGCTAAATCCCCTGCTATGGAGGAACACTTATTGTGGAAAACGGAGCAAAGATAACGGCTCTAGTGTGCAGTGTTTCCTGAATAAGTGAATGTCTATTCATGAATGGCACAATACTGGTGGAAGCAACTATGTAAGCAAGTGATGCATAAATATAAAGGTTGTTTGAAATGAGTATTGCGATACTGATTTTACCAAGTGCATCTTTTGAAAAGACAATGTTGACAAAGGTCTAATTTGCTTAACTAGTTGGATTAAAGCAAGCTTTTCAACTGCAATCTTCTTTTTGCAAATTCGCGACATAAGTTTAAGTAACAAACAAAATGCCTTTGGCCTTTTTTCAAATGTGATCTCATGGGAGTGCCGTAACTGTACACTCGCTCGTGGTGGTCGCGACACTAGTTGCAGTCTTCTCCTGAACAGAGGTGGCGCTGATGAAGAAAGGCTACCTACGTTTCTATTTCTACAGACTAGAAGAAGAAGAAAAAGGTAAACAAT
>NC_045751.1:1540888-1543142 GCF_008692095.1 Etheostoma spectabile
CTTCCATTCACCATAGAAGAACTCATCTTAACCAGTGAGTTTACAAGAGAGACATGCAGTCCCTCTGAGAGTCCTGGTATCCGGTTACCCTCAAGCTCGTTCAGGCTTCCTGTTTCTGTTTTGTTGTGCGCCGTTGAAAAAAACAAAGTGGCGCACACTTTGTGCACTATAAATCCTGGCGCATCAGTGAGATCTACGTCATTTTGATGTCACATTGGTGCGCGCCACCTCGGCTGCGGCTAGTATACCGCACACTTTACTTGGTCTGGTATGACCAGAAGTTCAGTTAGCTAATGTTTGCAAACGCAATGTAGATGTTTCTGTGTAACTGACATTGGTGAGTTAGTTATCTGACTAAATGTCTCTTTTCCACTTGTACTACCAATACACAGTTTTACCATCACTAAAGTTGCATAGTCTCGCTTTAAAGCAGCGGCCACTGCGTCCACAAGTGACAGTTACGGGATAATGATAAATGCTAAAACGTAGTAGCTAAATCAGGAGCACAAGTACAAGTTGTGATGAAATTAGCACACTGCCAAAGTAATGAGTAACACGTGTGCTAATATTAGACAAAAGCAACAGCCCATTCCAGACAATGGAAGGCTGTTGCAGCAGAATTCCAGAGCGTATTTATTGCTTCTACAATTAATGTTTTGTTTGTAACAGAAAGTACGGTTAGTACTTCTAGAGGTTACATAGTCCCGTGTTGAGATCGACTTTTTCAGTGAGTTTGTACATTAAAGGGACATTTTTTATGGGTTCTGTAGTTCTTGTGATCTTTTAACAAAGGAGCCATCCATCATTCTTTGCAACTGGAGGCTTGTTTAACCCAGTTACCGCTCTCCTCAGAGAGAATATCAGCCTCATGCCAGGAACCCTCCGTAACCAGCCATCAGAAAATGATGCCAAAAACTAACTTGAAAGAACTCCAGTTTATCTTAACTCCATGTCACATGTTTTAATTTTATTATGAATACCACCTTTGAAAGGCCGTAGGTGTGCCCCTTGAAGTGGCAGCAGCTGCAAACCACCCTTTGGTTTGGGGCCATTTCAGGCACAGCTCTGGAACACACAGAGAAATATTCCGCCATGAGCCTTACTCATCATTTTTAATGAGTTACGGTAATACTGTGTACCGCGGTAAATCAAGGAGCAGATATGATGCTATACGAATTTTAATACCGCCCAACTCTACTGACCAGTGAGTCAATGTGGAGCAGAAGAGCCTTTCTCTGGACTTATCAGTCACAGGCATTCTGAACTGGGATGGGATGGCTGATGCCGTTTGTGTCCTGCTTTCTTTCAACTCCAACAACTGCAACTCCAAGCAAAGTTTACATGAAAGTAAATTAGCATTAAATTAGTAGACTCAACATGGCGGTTTTGTGGATCCAAAACACACAGCAAAGAAATGGTCTCTCACTGGCTATAACGTTCTTGCAAGGATGTTTTTCATTACTTTGTCCTGCCAGCCCATTTCTCTCTCAACACACTGCACGGAGAAGCCAGCTCTGCTAGCTCACATCAAAAGCTTTAACAAGCAACAGCTTCTTTTATTTTTTTTTGTCTATGACTTATCTATGGCCACCTACCCACCTTCAGATGACAGATCCTTGACATCAAAGAGCCGAGTTACCCAGAGGTCCTTTGTGTGGGTTCAGGTGGCGACTAGAAAGCCTCCTGAACCTCCGCTATAATGAGTGACTAGGGCAGTGCCAGCGCAGGTGAGCGCCGCAGGAATTCTGTGACCACAAGCCTTTGAACCTCAGAGGAGGGAGGTCTGGGTGTATATTTGGATGGAAAAACAAATGTATGTATATGCAAGATATACTTTTAAATTATATTTAAGGATCCATCTGCAGACTACTGAACCTCTGTCTGATAATATTTCGTTACTCATCCTACGCTTGCCCATTACAGCATTATCATTTTAATAGCGTACTATTCTATGCAAAAAAAGGAATGTACAAAGGCTTTGGGCTGCCCTACATGTTACTGTAGGCCCACTTTAATACGCAGCTTAATTTGTGTATAATTTAATACAAATACTGCAATGTAGTAGGGGGTCCCCTGCTCTGTCTCTCTTTCAGTTCAGGGGTCCTTGGCTTAAAACATGTAACTATACTATATAAGTTCTTTAAATGATTAATTCATTAGCAACATGTTTGCAGATTAATTTTCTGTTTGATGATTGACTAATCCCTGGAGATCTGCTGTTTTGTTGCTGTTTGAATTGCTCATGAAAGGTCTT
>NC_045751.1:1543152-1561229 GCF_008692095.1 Etheostoma spectabile
TCTTCCCTTCTTCTTCCCACAGGGACTTGCGGAGTAACGTTATCAGTCGTATTGAACCAGGCTCTTTCCTCGGATTGCCAGCACTCAAAAGACTGTGAGTAGTGGTAGAGCTTCTGCCTCACTGTCTCTTTAATGTGGTCTCTGCAAGTGTGTGTGCTACATTCACACATTTAAACCCTCAGGGATTTCACAGTTTTTTTTTCTTGCAACCAAAAGATCTAAATTCCAGCGTTGTTAAAGGTAGTTTGGAGTGCTTGCTTTAATTATTTGCCATACGAGAATAGCGGCTAATGAATATTGTCAGTGAAGCGACGTCTCTTGTTCAATGTGTCCTCTTGTGATTATTTCTCATTTTGAAATGTGGTTAAAGTCAATTTCTTTTGGTATTTTAAAATGGTGGAACTGTAAAATATGTTGAGGTTCAAAAGCTTTTACAAATTAATCAACAGTCAATGTAGTAAAGGGTTCTATGTGTTGTTATAATAGCAGTTAGTCAGATACTGCGTTCAGCAACAATGCAATCATATATTGTATTGTATTTGCAGTTGTTGTTTTGTATCTATCCATGCAATTTGGTGTGTGTGTCTGAGTGTATCCAGTGTCCATAAGGGAGCATGGTCAAGCAGCAGCCTATTTCTACTGCCTTGTTTTCACTGGCCCACTGCCAGAGACCACTTTAGACTGCATGAGGCCTTATATACTTTCACACACTACAGGAATCAAGGTGGATATATAAATGTTTGTGGTGTCTGTGAATGTCATTTGACAATAATTTTGATATGCAGGGAAAAAATACTGTGTGAGTGTGAGTGACACACACAGCATGAATTGGAATCATCCGACAGTATCCAGCCGCTGCCAACACAAACTTAAACTTGGCTGCTGCTGCGGAGCAATAAGAGCGAGACAGGAAGGCAGTCAGCTCCTTGGCTCAGGCCCGGCCTCATTTCCCCTCCCCTCATCCTCACTGCATATTTATCCCACACTGATGGATTCATGCGTGCCTATATGTCTTCTGCATATTAAAATCTTGACCCCCACAGACAAGTTATTCTTAAAGACTTACTCCTTATCCCCACAGAGTGATCTGCAACCTCGCCTGGATTTGTTTGTTCCGGAGTAGTTTGGCCTGAGGGTAACACAGTTTAATTGGCCCCACCGCCCGCCCCAGTTAATTTCAAAGGGTAGTTGTCACTCACTGGACTGTGAAAGGGAGGGAGCCTAGAATAGATGAGCCAATGAGGAGAGTAGTGGCAGACCCTGGGATTGTAAACACAGAAGTCCTACATCAAAGGTTGGGGTTGACATCCACCGCTAGACATCCACCCTACTTCTCCCCCAGTTTTGGAAAATTGGAGCATAGTTTATTAGCAGCAAGAAGTACATAAAAGTTGAATTTTTATCAGTTTTTATATCCCATTTATTTGACCTACCTTTGGCAGGTGCTTCTCTACATTTATTTTTCTTATCTTTGACTCTGCTCTGCTATAGCCAGTCTTTGTGCATACGGTTAGTAGCTACGCCGTGGGCTAAGTTGCAGATGGCGTACCCCTCCTCAAAAATGGCATCTCTATGGAGATACCAAGTGGGGACCACACGAACTGTGATTGGTCAGAAAGATCCTCTTTCCGACCAAGTAGTTATAACAACAGTCTACTTTGAAACGGTTCTAACAACTCTCCCCCTAAATCGGTTTTGACATTGGCATTTGCACTGGCCAAGTGGCCATAGGAACTGGTAGGAGGGGTAAGGGAGTGACACACGCACGGCAACGGTCTTTATAGCACCGTCACTTGACTTTAGCGGTACATACAACAACAAACCAGCATGGAGGAGGTCATGGGAATGTTCCTGTTGGGCCTTGCCGGGATCCTCATAACGGAGTTGGAACGGTGGCGTTTAAAGACCAGGCTGAAGTACTTAACAGAGAAATACAGAAGACCAAGGCTCCAGCGTCATATGATCCTCTGCATCAGTCCACTTTTCAGAGTTAAGCATCCCGTCCATTTTCGCAGTAATTTACGTAGTCAAGTAGTTATTCAAGTAGTCATGGCTTCTACAGATGGCATGCTGTGGGGGCGGGACTTAGAAGTTGGACCAATCAATGTAGACCTAATGAGGTCAAAAGGAAGCCTGAAGTAGGAGCCTAACAAATAACAGGAACTGCGGTCAGAGAAATTTAATAATCCCCAAATTGGTCCAGTCGTAACATGAGAAAAAAAGGGTTCTATAGTCGTTATGTTCTAAGAACTGAAAAGATCCCTCCAGTCAGGAGTGTCTTTCCCTTTATTCAGTAGCACACATATAGACAAGTGAAGCCATCTCCACTGCAGATTTTCTGCTCACCGTGACCTCCATGCATTATTACAGTGAATGAAACGGTTTAATCTCTATAGGATATTCTCATATTCAGTAATACAACAGTTTCCCACTGTCACTCACAAGGAAAGCATCTAAACACTTACTGTGGGGGATATACAGTGGTGTAAAAAAGTGTTTGCCCCCTTCTTCATTTCCTGTTCCTTTGCATGTTTGTCACACTTAAGTGTTTCGGAACATCAAACCAATTTCAACAATAGTCAAGGACAACACAAGTAAACACAAAATGCAATTTGTAAATGAAGGTGTTTATTATTAAAGTGAAAAAAAATCCAAACCATCATGGCCCTGTGGGAAAAGTGATTGCCCCCTAACCTAATAACTGGTTGGGCCACCCTTAGCAGCAACAACTGCAACCAAGCGTTTGCGATAACTGCAATGAGGCTTTTACAGCGTCCTGGAGGAATTTTGGCCCACTCATCTTTGCAGAATTGTCCTAATTCAGTTACATTAGAGGGTTTTCGAGCATGAACGGCCTTTTTAAAGTCATACCACAACTCTCTATAGGATTCAGGTCAGGACTTTGGCTAGGCCACTCCAAAGTCTTCATTTTGTTTTTCTTCAGCCATTCGGTGGTGGACTTGCTGGTGTTTTAGGATCATTGTCCTGCTGCAGAACCCAGTTCGTTTCAGCTTGAGTACCACGAACAGATGATCGACATTCTCCTTCAGGATCTCTTGGTAGATAGCAGAATTCATGTTCCTTTAATCACGGCAAGTCTTCCAGTCCTGAAGCAGCAAAACAGCCCCAGACCATCACACTACCACCACCATATTTACTGTTGGTAAATTTTTCTTTTATGAAATGCAGTGTTCCTTCTACGCCAGATATACTGGACACACACCTTCCAAAGAGTTCCACTTTTGTCTCATCGTCCACAGAATGTTGTCCCAAAAGTCTTGGGAATCAAGATGTTTTGAAGAAATTGAGACGAGCTTTGATGTTCTTTTTGCTCAGCAGTGGTTTTCCTTGGAACTCTGCCATGCAGGCCATTTTTCCCAGTCTTTTCCTGATGGTGGAGGCATGAACGCTGACCTTAACTGAGGCAAGTGAGGCCTGCAGTTCTTTGGACGTTGTTGTGGGGTCTTTTGTGACCTCTGGATGAGGTTGTCGCTCGCGCCCTTGGTTCGCTGGATTCCCAAAGCTTTGGAAATGCTTTATAACCCTTTCCAGACTGATAGATCAATTACTTTCTTCTCAATTGTTCCTGAATTTCTTTGGGTCTCGCATGATGTGTGCTTTTAAGGATCTTCTGGTGGACCTTACTGTGTCAAGCAGCTCCTATTTAAGTGAGCTCTTGATTGTGAACAGGTGTGGCAATAATCAGGCCTGGGTGTGGCTAGAGATTGAACTCAGGTGTGGACAACCACAGTATAGTATGTTTTAACAAGGGGGGCAATCACTTTTTCACACAGGGCCATGATGGTTGGATTTTTTTTCACCTTTAATAATAAACACCTTCATTTACAAATTGCATTTTGTGTTTACTTGTGTTGTCCTTGACTATTGTTTAAATTGGTTTGATGTTCCGAAACACTTAAGTGTGACAAACATCCAAAGGAACAGGAAATGAGGAAGGGGGCAAACACTTTTTCACACCACTGTATGCATCGAGGGGAGTAATCAAACCCTGAACTATAAATTAATACTGATGTATGTTTCCACGGTGCAGCTCCCATTAACTTTTGTCAATCCTTAATTTGGTGTTAGACATTGTATGTTCATTGTGGGAGTTTGAAAACAAAAGTCCACCAGTTTAGGAACGGTCCAAGCTTCCTTTATCTTTAGTTGACTTTCTTCTGAGCGACCTGAGCAGTGTCCAGGTCCATGTAAAGTATACATAGAGCTGGGCGTTATGGAGAAAATCAAATATCACATTAATTTTGACCAAATACCTCGATATCGATACAGCAACAATACTGTAGTGTTGACTATTGGTGCTTTTAAAAAATATTTACACAATGAGATTTTTGATAGATAACCATCAGTAATGTGGATATAATGACTAAGTGGGTAAAGGCAAATAATAGAACAGGTACAACAGTCTAAGTTCAGGAAATGACATCACTTAATGTAGCCTTTAAAACCAGGAAAAGACAGCACGAATGTTGTAGTACGATATCCCAAATCTAAGACGATATCTACTGTCATATATATATATATATATATATATATATTATGTGTGTGTGTGTATTGCCCAGCTCTAAGCATACATTTATAATATATCATTATTAATTTAAACCAAAACAATGCTGAAAAAGACTGAATTTATTAAATAACAAAAATACTGTGCACATCAAGTTTAAACCAGGTCTACAGATCAGAACATTGGCATGCAGAAAACGCTCCACTTGCACTCTTAGAGACCGGACTAATGTCTGATCTAAAAGTAGTCAGCAGGTCCCAGTCTGTCTGGGCTTCTTTATTCGTGCTCCAAACTCTAGGGTGCACTTTTGGTTACACACTTGGCCAAAGACAAGTGTATCCCTTACTTCACTTTACACACAGTTAAAACACATTTTCCACACCTGCAAATATATTCAAACGCCCCAGTCGCTCACAATGTTCAACACTCAAACCCTATGGATTCCTCTGGCCTGAGCCCTCTTTACTCTGCATTTCGCCAACAGCTGAACAGTCTTAAGGCTAATCACTTTGGGCTATTTTTGCTTCTGTTTATTCACAGCAACTGAAACACTGCACTGAAACAGTCCTCCGGGCCACATGCCTGTGGTTGAAAGACACATTTGAGATTAGTTTTTGGTAATGAATACCAGTTGTCCAGTAAAAGCAGGAGAGTACAGACTTGATTCATTAATAGGTGAACAGCCAGACTAGACAAATGTGTGGTTGTATATGCATTATGTATGTTCATTCACTATTCCTAACAGTAAAAGTGATAATAATAGTATTCACCCTCTTGTCTTAAGTCCTTAGATGTATCTGCAACTCTAGGATTTGAAACCAGGCGATCAAGTCAGATGAAAATATGCCTTAGCAGCCCCCCCCCCCCCCCACCATCCGATACCTTTTCTCCTGTGTTATTCTGCTTCTCATACACAATGCAGGCACAAATTGGCAAGACTGCAAAAGGCGACTTTTTCTTCTCTCCCAAGCGGAACTAATAACCTCATACAGTAAATTCCCCGCTGGTACCTTAAGGACCAACACTGATAATAACATAAATGTTCAGATGTTAGCATATGCCTGACAGTCCTTTTCAAGGTATCAATTTGTGTCAGTATCGCTTTCCTCGAGCACCCCAGGATACAGTTTATTTGTCAGGTTGAAGTAATGTTGTGTCTCTTCTCCCAGGCTCTTGTTCCGTTACTTGGCACTTTCTCAGTGATTTGGATCACTCATGGAAGGAAATGTGTTCTAGCTGTTGTGAAGGTGCACTGACTTTGAACCTTTGAGTCACTGTGACTGGTTGCTTTTGATTCAATTCAATACTATTTATAGTGTTAAAGGTCCCATGACATGGCGCTCTTTGGATGCTTTTATATAGACCTTAGTGGTCCCCTAATACTGTATCTGAAGACTCTTTTATATAGACCTTAGTGGTCCCCTAATACTGTATCTGAAGTCTCTTTTATATAAACTTTAGTGGTCCCCTAATACTGTATCTGAAGTCTTTTATATAGACCTTAGTGGTCCCCTAATTCTGTATCTTATTGAGGAGTGTGATTTGACCAACTGCCTTTTTGCTCGTTTGAAAGCCATGATGTCTCTCTTTCTCATGGGTGGGCCAAATTCTCTGGGCGGGCAAAGCAGAGAAAGGGGAGGTCACCTGGCCCCTTATGACCTCATAAGGAGTAAGATTCCAGATCGGCCCGTCTGAGCTTTCATTTTCTCAAAGGCAGAGCAGGATACCCAGGGCTCAGTTTACACTTATCATTTCTAGCCACTGGGGGACCATAGGCAGGCTGGGGGAACGCATATTAATATTTAAAAAACTCATAAAGTGACATTTTCATTCCAAGGGACCTTTAAATCATAACAGAAGTGACCTCAGGACACTACTGAGTAGGTCTAGAACACACTCTAGATGTTTTTTACCCAGGGAAGTTAGAGACTAAAGTTTGATTGTTGGCTTACATTAATGTTAGACAACTTAACAAAGTTATTTATGTTTAGCTTTCAGCAATGTTAACGCTGCGCTAACTATTTTTTTTGTCAACATTGGGCCACATTTTTCCTACTAATTGCTTATCTTGTTAATTCAGTTCAATTCAGAGTTCAAAAGTACAACACTTTGACCATGGGGGTGAGGTGTGTGTTTGGAGGTTGCCTTCCCACAGGTTGTTACCCCTGTACCAGGAGATGGTGTGCTAAGGAGTATTTCTTCTTTGCAGCTACTTGTAGGTGTTTGCACACTGAGTGTAATTCCCAGAGGCAGGATCAGTCTTTTTCCGTGTTTGGCGGTGGACTCATGTTTGATTCTTTCTGAGAGGCACCAGCAGTCTCATCCGCTTCCATCTGATGTTTGCCAGAGACATCATGTCAGGTCACATCCAGAGGAGAATCACACACTTTTGACGTTTTTGACATTAATCATCGGCGATTAATCATCTCCCAGAGTGTTCCCCTGCCTTTGATGTGTAGGTTCCCCCGGAGGGCCCACACAGACGCATTACCTAAAATCACCTTGAACGTTGTAAACCTGTCAGTGGAATTTTTGGGCTCGTTGCCTCAACCTGTCTCTGTGAAAAACTCGGCTCTTTTTAAAAAACTGTATTTACAAAAACCCCGCTATGCTTTATCTCAGCGACGTTTTCCTGTTTATCAATCGTTTTCTCATGATACACTCGGACTAATCTAAACTTATGTTGTTGGAAAACATTCCCAGCCGTATTGTCTTTTAGACTATTAAAGCTAGTTATTTTTCAAATGTGGAAGAAATAACCCTAAAACATTTATTTTTTCCTATGTGCTACAGGGACTTGTCCAACAACAGCATCGGTTGTCTCAACGTAGACATCTTCAAGGGCCTCACCAGTTTGATCAGACTGTAAGTCGTTAGTCCTTTAGTAATATATAACTTGTGTGCTACAACATTTATATAATCATGTGTTTGTAATAGACTGGGGTAAATGATCAGTGTTTTTATTAATATTATTTTTTCCTTCCCAGAAACCTTTCAGGGAATATATTCTCTTCATTGGCCCAGGGGACCTTTGACAGCTTGGTGTCTCTGAAGTCCTTGTAAGTAGGATACAAGTTATGTTAGTGTGTACTTCAAATCGCATGGGAGCATCAGCTTGTGATTGTGATGTCTGTAAGATATGCAAGATGTGTCATAAGATACGTGCTTCTATACGTCCACAGGGAGTTTCAGACGCCGTACCTGCTGTGTGACTGCAACCTCCTGTGGCTGCTGCGTTGGATCAGAGACAGGAACATCGCGGTCAAGAACACCAAGTGCTCCTTCCCCCAGTCTCTCCAGGGCCAGCTCATTACCGCCATCAGGCCGGAGCTCCTCACCTGCGGTAGGGACACAAACACACACACACAAACACACACAAAGATTTGGCACCGCAGAAAGGTGTCACCCTAAAATAGTTGCTGTTTTAACTCAGAAACGGAATCATTTGTCATTTCAGTGACATGTGTTATTTGTCCAGTCTCAGACATTTTGAAAGGTTGAAATAAGTCATGTTGAGTTGTGACACAGATTGGAGTGCACTGTCTCTTTTAATGTTCCTATTTTGGTATCAGTGAGGCGACTGGTGTTTGGGAAGGAGGGGCTTGTGCAATGACACGGGAGATAAGAAAAGGCCTGCCCCGGCCAGTGCTGCCTTTGTTTGTACTTGCTCATGTCTTATCAGTTTGGCACTCGTCACATTGAGGGATTATGAAATACATGGCACAGATGTCGCAGGAGCCATGACCTGATATGAATGACAAATTACCCAGAATTCAGGGCACCTTTTTTTAGTTTCCCTGTGTCCAGAAAGTACCAAAAGTGAAACAAAAAATGTCCAAAGTGAATGGAATTGAAAATGATTTGTGACAAATATGAACTAAGTTACAATTGACTACCTTGTGTCTGGTTTCCCCAGATGCTCCACTCGAGTTGCCCTCCTTCCAGCTGACTCCGTCCCAGCGTCAGGTGGTCTTTCAGGGGGACAGCCTGCCCTTCCAGTGTCAGGCCTCCTTCGTGGCCGAGGACATGCAGGTGTTGTGGTACCAGAATGGCCGCATAGTCAAAGCCGACGCCGCTCAAGGCATCTTCATTGAAAAGCGCATGGTGCAGAACTGCTCTCTTATTGCTAGGTATGGAAATATATATTTATGTTCATGCTAACTGAAGGTGGGGAGTGCACTGCCCATAATTGCTGCCATTATATGAGGAAAACAAATTGACACTATAAATTGCATGGTACTATCAGCATTTATTTTCTGCTATAGAAGACTTTAAGCTTGTGTTTTCTCCTTCATTGTTTCCCATCAGTGCGTTGACCATCTCAAACATCCAGCCCGGTTTTACTGGGAACTGGGAGTGCCGGGTCCGGACAAGCAGAGGCAACAACACCAGGACTGTCCACATTGTGGTGTTGGAGAGTTCTGCTGAGTACTGTGCTCCTGAACGCGTCTCCAACAACAAAGGAGAGTTCAAGTAAGTGCACACCCACACATAAGCCGACAAAGAGCTACTCACTTCTACTAGTCTCATTAGGAATCGAGTGCACCTCTATCGGATGTAAAAGCCACGTTTTTATTTTAAATGTGATGTAATTAAAGAGCTGTGTTTTGCCTATGTTTACTGGGTTTAGCGTTTTCTTTGGCTTTAAATGCCTTAATGGACATTTCAAAAACTAAATTACATAAGCAAACGGTAGCTTTATTCATAATAATAGTATGGGTTTAATTTGTTCATCTGACCTTGTACTTTTTTGGAATTAAAATGAATACCTTAATGTATACACAGATCCACTCTCACAAAGGGAATATTTTACTACTAACC
Organism: Etheostoma spectabile; assembly: GCF_008692095.1. Lineage (NCBI taxonomy): Eukaryota > Metazoa > Chordata > Actinopteri > Perciformes > Percidae > Etheostoma > Etheostoma spectabile. The sequence continues at coordinate 1,552,499 of NC_045751.1, forward strand.
AATATATTTAGTGTTTCTTGTATGGCATGCTGTCAAGTCAAGCACTGTGGCCCCCCCTTGTGGTGAAACATGTGAATTACTTCCAGGCTTGAGCCATAATCATTACTCATTACTCTGTAGCTATTGATGGCACACACGTTACAAAAAGTAAGGAGAGAACAAGGACGCTGCATACATCAGTTACTGAGGAGCGGAGACAGCAGGACTGTGTTTATTTGGCTCCTTCCAGGTGGCCGCGCACCCTGGCAGGGATCCGAGCTTACCTCCCCTGCAACCGACTGGCATCCAGCCCCGGCACCTACTCGGGCAGCTCGGGGGAAGAGCAGCGAGCGTGGCGTTACTGTGATCGCAAGGGGCTGTGGGCGGAGGAGGACTACTCCCGCTGCCAGTTCCAGAAAGATGTCACAAGATTTCTATATGTCATCAACCAGGTCTGTATCTGGTTACTGAGACTCTGTCGTTGTTATAAGCCCTTAATCACCATCCTTTCTTACTCAGTTTTTCAATATTGTTTTTTTTAAAACATTATTTTGGGGGGGTTCTGCCCTTAATTGTTGACAGGACAGTTAGGTGAGTAAAAGGAGAGAGAGGGGGAGACATGCAGGAAATAAACACAGGTCCGATTCGAACCCTAGACCTCTGCTTTAAGGCATAAACCTCAAAGTACATGTGTGCCTGCGCTACCCACTGAGCCAACCCAGCCAAGTGTTCCAATATTGTTGACACACTTTTGTTCTTTGCTTGGTGATGTACTTCTGGTTCCGGTGTAGATGGCGTACTTCAAAACAGATTATCCAAAATCTGAAACTTAAAATCGGATTTGTAAACTTTAAGTAAACAAATCAAACAAAGTAACCATTCTCCTTTCCATCTTACCATGTTGCCGCCATACTACCTAACCATGGTAAAAAAAAACTGACCTCGCTGTGCGCAACACAGTTTAAAAGAGAGTCCACATTTATAGAAACCTTTGCTACCCCCAGCGTCACACACTGGTTGCCGATGAAAGGGCTCCGACAAATATAAATTCACTCTTCTGAGTTCATCTTATCCTTCCTGCGTGCGTCTCTCTGCTTGGACCATTTCAAGTTCGATACAAACGTGTTCCCTCTGTCTGTCTTTTTGTGCCAGATGCCGCTGAATGAGAGCAACGTGGTGGCCAGGGCTCGCCGCCTGTTGGTGTACACTATCGATGCTGCGAACTTCTCAGACAAGATGGACATCATCTTCGTGGCTGAAATGATTGAGAAGTTTGCCAAGTTTGTTGAGAAGTTTAAAGATGTGAGTACTTTAGTACAAGCGTGTGTTCACAGTAGCATGGGATGCACGGTGGCTTCCTTTCAAGGACAAATAGATTAATGTTCAGCAGCTGTTTGTTGGCATGTTGTTTAATGAGAAAGGCTGTCTTGTCATGACTTTCAGCACAGCTGTAGGCCAACAAAAAGTCAAGTTTTCCAAGTAAAGAAGCTCCTAGCATGTTGTCACTGCTGTAGGCGAAGAGCAAAATAGTTTTAAAGCATGTAAAAAGTTTGGGTTGGGCAACACCGTGCTTGAGATTTGTTTCCAATAGTCAATTAGCTATGAGTCAGATCTCTCCCTCAAGTACGTGTTTAGGGCTGTTTGATACAAACAATATTCTGGCTAAACAGATGCAACAATGTGTGTCTTTACTCATGTCAACATTCTTCTGGTCTCCAAGCTGGGTGAGGTGATGGTAAGCATGGCCAGTAACCTGATGCTGGCCGACGAGAGGGTCCTCTGGATGGCTCAGCGTGAAGCCATGGCCTGCTCCCGCATCATCGCCTGCCTCCAGAAGATCGCTGTCTACCGTCTGGCCACAGCACAGGTCTTCTCCCTGGTTAGTCAACAACACTTTGGCCCCTATTTTTTTGGCGGTGCAACGACCACTGTGAAGGAGCACTCAGATGGTTTAGTGTTTTCCTGACGACTCCACACACAAAGGCCCAAGCCGGAAGCTACACTCATTGTGCAAATTAAATAACAACATTACACCATCTGCCTTTAGCTATAGATTTGTGGTGCTGTATGTTAACTTCACGCCACTCTGCATCATCTAGAAAAAACATTTGTTGAGCTGCTGTTGTCATGTTTCCCTGTCTTTGGCACAGCTGTTTTCAAAGTGATGAGACCAGTGATTTGACTGGCTGACTGTGTATCTATAAATCACTCCACCCACAGAAATCTGTTCCACTTCAGCCAGCCTTTTTGCACTTTGCGCCGCTGCACCTGCATTAACCAAAATAGCAGGTGCGCTTGGAGACGCCCACACAGTCCGTGCGCCCGGGACCTACTGCTTTGCACTTATGGTTGCACAATTGAAACAGGACCTCTGTCATGTTGCACTAATGCAATTTTTTTTTTCAATGAACTGAGTAAAATGTTACTATTCCTGTTGTCCTCCCAGACATCCCCCAACATAGCACTAGAGGCTCACGCTGTCAGGGCCAACGACTGGAATGGCATGGCCTGCATGTTGTTCCAGCGGCCCAGCCCAGAGCGCACACCCGGACAGGACCGCCAACTCACCTTCAAATGCAACACAACCAGCTCCTTCTCCAGCATCCTTCACAAGGTCAGCTCCCTTCAGAGATAATTCCCATTTGTCAGCAGGTTGTTTTGGGCGAGGTATCATTGTGGGGTTTGGTTTTAACATAAAACAAAATCCTCAAATGCTTAACATAAACAGAACAATATATTGTACAAAAATAATAAAAATGATTAGATTAATAATCAAATGCAATTTTTTGTCCCTACAGAGTACCATTGTGGAGGCTTCCCTGCAGCTACCTCAGTCTCTCTTCAGCCAGGCTGCAGTCCCGGGGCCGGCAGAGGACACGGTCTACAAGCTCCATCTGCTGGGCCTCCGCAACGGCAAGTTTTTTCCCTCCACCAGCAACTCCTCCCAACTGGCTGATGGTGGCAAGAGGAGGAGTGTTGCCACCCCTGTCATCATGGCCAAGATAGGTAAGTCGTAAAGTTTTGGTGTTGTCGTAAGCGTTTAACCCTTGTGTTGTCTTCCCGTCAAAATTGAAAATCAACACTTTTGTTTACGCTTTTTATCAATGTTTTTAACGTTTTCTTACGTTTTTGTCTTTTTTTTTTTCTTCAACACTTTTGGTGCTTTTTTTTAACGTTTGTCACTTTTTTTGACGTTTAACGCTACATAACACTAACTTCTTAACTTTAGTTTTACAGTTATTTTTGGAATTTATGGTCAATAAACCAAATAAACCAAAATTAATGAAAGTAGGGATTTGGACTTGCCAAAGAGAGTTGTGTGTAATCAATCATGTTATTTTGGGTAATTACAATTGGGTAGTTAAAAAGAACATTGATATAGGAAAACGGGTCAAGTTGACCCGAGGACAACATGAGGGTTAATATGTTTGTGCTTTCACAGAGAGGAAAGATCTGAAAATATTCTTGCACAAAACAGTGACACATACAGCAATTAAACCGACAAATAGGTGTCATTTCTGATACCCCGTGTCTGTTTTTTTCCATCAGACGGCATGTCCGTTCGTCTCCTGAGGACGCCCGTTAACATCACCCTGCGGCGGTTTGCCCGTGGCTCAGATGCTGTGTCCGCTTGCTGGAACCTGAGCCTGGTGGGAGGCCACGGAGGATGGCAGAGCGACGGCTGCCACATCATGGGCCATCATGACAACTTCACCACCATATCCTGCAACTCTCTTGGCAACTACGGCCTGTTGATGGTAGGTTGGGTTATTCCTTATGTTGTGTTTTTTTCTTGCCATTGGCACTTTGTAGTTGTCTATAGGCATCATAATTCTTTGATTATGCCATGTAGTGAAATGAAGTAACAATATTACTTAAAACTGAGGATGTATCCCCTCATCTGTCATGCAGGACCTCAGCAGTGTGGAGTATTTATCTCCAAGCATCCAGCCTCTGCACCCAGTCATCTATGCCACTACTATCATCCTACTTATCTGCCTGCTCACCATTATCATCAGCTACATCTACCATCACAGGTAATTCTTCTTCAATGTTTTTTAGGCCATGGGCCCCTTAACTGAAAGAGAAATGGAGCAGGGACCCCCTACTACATATATATTGTATAAAATGAAGTTGCATAATAAACTGGGCCCACAATAGCATGTAGGGTGGCCTTAAGTATTTATACATACCTTTTTTGCCTAAAAATTGTTGGCATGATTTTATAAATCGCTTTTTAATGTTAAATATACATGTGGCACAGTGAAGCCTTAGGATGAACTGTATCCGTGTATGGCTTCAGTGACTACCTTACCTATAGGCCAGTAACCAGTGGGGATTTATAGTTGCTAATAATATGTTGGTTTTATGTTAAGACTTTTTTAAATTTTTGGGGAAAAAAACAACCTAGGGGTCCTGGACCCCCTGTTGAAGATCGCTGTTTTAATTGATTCAACTGTATTCATGTTTGCCTGGGACAAATGCATTTTACACTCTTTGGCCATCATAATTACCTTAATGTAAAAGTGTCTTTTATTAACCAATAGTCATCCCAAAAACATATTGTCAGTATTGCCAAGCCCCGGTGGGGCAAAGATAAAACTGCCACTATCTGGATCAGTTTCAACATAAACAACTGTCCCTGTCCTGATGAGTAATAAACTCTTGCCTCAGAATTTTTTTCCCATTTTAATCCTGTGATATGTTGTCTCTGTGATCTCAGGTCTGTGCGTGTGAGCCGCAAGTTTTGGCACATGTTGGTCAACCTCTGTTTCCACATCTCCCTCACCTGCGGGGTCTTTGTGGGCGGCATCAATCAAACGCGATATGCAAGCGTGTGCCAAGCAGTGAGTATACACCACCCGCACACCTCCAGCACTCGCACACCGCCGTGCTCGCCTGCAAACGTAGCCCTCAGCAGTCAAAAATGAACAAGTGCTTTGGATGTTTTTTTTTTTATTTAAAGGAAAATACTTTATAAAAAGTTGCCTTTGGCTTAATTCACTCCGCTAATAAAAAAAACTTTTGGAAACACAGTAAAAGATGCATAAAAGTTACAGTAGAACGCTGGAGGAGATTCTGCTGCCCCCATCATAGTGTTACGTATTCATCTTTATTGCAAAAAAATACCTGGATGAAAGATTTTAGCAGGGAACATTTTGTTTATTTATGTAATCCCCTCTGGCACAAAGATGCATCTCGCTAAGTGATTTTTCAAATCATGCCGACATACTTAATACAAAGTGGCTCAAGGATGATCATGCCATTTAAAATACTCTTATGCACTGCATTCCATCATTTTTATTCATATTGGTGAAAGTTAACAACAGAGGCATTCTATCATTCTGGCGTAAGAGATGATTGCATTTCTTTTGCTGTAGTAAATGTCATGTTTATAATCTCTTCTAGGTGGGCATCTTGCTGCACTATTCCACTCTGGCTACTGCTCTGTGGGTGGGAGTGACGGCACGCAACATTTACAAACAGGTGACACGTAAGGCCAAACGCTATGAAGAGCTGGACGAACCTCCGCCACCGCCGCGCCCTATGCTGAGGTACAACGCCACCACTCTTGCATCACAAACAAATGTGCTGGAAATATCCTGATAAAACGCTACCAAAGAGATGAGAGCGAGCTTTGTCCCAGTCCTAGCTTGCTGCGGTATCTACGTCTCACCTTCTGTAAGGGAAGAGAGCAACAAACCAGAGTTTAATTTGTGTTGTGCCATCTTTCTTTTGCGAAAGACCTGGATCTGGATTAGCATGTGAGATAAGATAAAAGACAAAATCCTAGCAGTCTGCTAATATGAACTACACTTAAGTTTCTCACTGTGAGGAAGGTTTTTTAAGTTTTTGGGAGGATGTTTTTGAGATACTCATTTTGTGTGTGATCCCTTTTTTTCATATACGCACCATCCATCCATCTATCCATCCATCCATGGATGGAAATCATCATAAACGCACCATCGCCTATTTTTATTAGCAGGCAAGTCAGAGCAGGCAGTATTTATGTATGTGACCCACGCTTAAGATGTATTTTTATACAAATAATACATCTAGTGCAGGATAAGCTACACTATTTGATATTTTTACTTGATATGGTTTATTTTTTTTTAGAGAGAGAAAAGGTGAGTATGGGATTGTCTCTTGTTACAAGTGGTCATGTTTGTTGGTGAAAACTGCCACATGGTGTCAGTGTAAAAGCCATAAAAATCCATTTGGGGGGCACCTAGTAAGAGCGTTCGCCCCATGTTTGCTGAGTTCTGCAGCTGTGAGGGTTCAAACCCAACCTGCTGCACTTTGCTGTGTGTGTGTGTGTGTGGGGTTGTGTGGTGTGTGTGTTGTGTTTGTGGTTGTGTGGTGTGTGTGTGTGTGTGTGTTGTGTGTGTGTGTTGTGTGTGGTGGTGTGTGTGGTGTGTGTGTGTGTGTGTGTGTGTGTGTGGGTGTGTGTGTGTGTGTCTTCATCTCTCTCCCCCTTTCACGTCTATCCACTGTCTCTTCTATAAAGGGAAAAGCCTCATAAACTTTGGGAAAAAAAAATACCATTGGGCCTCTGTGTCCAGGTCATGCCTGCTTGTCATTCTACAAACAGAAAGACTAAAGCAGAACCACCTCTGTGCTTTCTATAAAAGGTTCTACTTAATCGGCGGAGGGATACCCATCATTGTCTGCGGGATCACTGCAGCAGCTAACATCAAAAACTACGGCAGCCGGACCAATGCACCATAGTAAGTAGTCCCTGTATGAAAGTTCCTATCCCTCAGTATGTGCTCATGGTAATGGCTGTTTCATTTTATCTGGACAAGAGCGTTTAAAACAGAAGCATCCAGGCCCAGGAGATCTTTTACCTTCTGTACTCAGGAGGAGTCGGCTTTAGTTATCGACCGGCCCGGCTGCATTGCTTAAGTAAATAATGGATATTTTTATGTGGGTAGGAAAAGTTTATTCCCTGAAGTTCCGATTATGGAGGCCTATTAATGGTATGTGCATCCAAGCAACGGCTGCCAGTTTACAGCGAGCTCCTCCACCCCCCCTTCTACAGTAGCAGCTGTGTCTTTGCAGTTTAATTAATTTCTTGCAAGGAAGATGAATCCAGCCTGTGTTATTAAATGTAATGGGCCACTTACTGTAAAAATGAGACGCAAAAGTAAAAAAAAAATCATTTGAAGTTTGTGAAATAAATATACTGTATATATAATGTGTATGTATATAAAATGAGTGTGCTGGCTTAAGAGCATGTAGTATTGTTTTAATGAGCACTGCTGGCTTTTAGGAGGCACTATATAATTTAAGTTATTGCTAAAAGAGGATTTTTTTGGGGGGGTGGGGGGCACAGTGAATTCTTACAGATTAACTGTATCCGTGTATGGCCTTAGTGACTACCTTACCTATAGGCCAGTAAGCAGTGGGGATTTATATTTGCTAGTATGATTAAGACCATGTAGTATTGTTTTAATGAGCACTGCTGGCTTTTAGGAGGCACTATATAATTTAAGTTATTGCTAAAAGAGGATGAGGGGGGGAGGGGGGTGGCTGACTGACTGTAATTGAAAATGAAAACATTTGCTTGTCTCTTCTAGTTGCTGGATGGCATGGGAGCCCAGTATCGGGGCATTTTACGGCCCAGTGGGATTCATCATCTTCGTGGACTGCATGTACTTCCTCAGCATCCTGCTCCAGTTGCGCCGCCACCCTGAGCGCCGTTACGAGCTGAAGGAGCCGACCGAAGAGCAGCAGCTTCTGGCTCCAGCCAACGCAGAGGCCGGGCCAGATGGTGCCAGCAGCCAGTGCCATCCCCTAACTCTCCAGCCAGAGGCCCACGAGGTGTCGTCCTCCACAGTGTCTGCTCCCCTCACTGTGCCCCTGTCGGCCCTGGAGAATGAGCACACCTTTGCTGCTCAGCTGATGGGTGCAGCCGGGGTGTTAGGGCTGTATGCGGCCCTCTGGGTGTTTGGGGCTATGGCTGTGTCACAGGCCCACCCCTTTGACTTAGCTTTCACCTGCCTTTTCGGGGTAGCCGCACTGGCACTGGGGGCGTTCATGGTGGCGCATCACTGTGTCAACAGGCAGGATATGAGGCGCTATTGGTCCCAGGCCTGTTGCTCTGGGAGACGAGCTTACTCTGCACAGGAGGATGCCCTTCTGCCTCAGCCGGGCGTGGCCATGACGTCCACAGCAGGATCTGCAAGCAAGGCAGATGGGGAGTCAACAAGGTGTGGCCAGAGCAGTGCCGACTCTTCTTACACAAATAAGAGCGCCCCAAGCATGCGCAACTCCGCCCACGGCAGCAAGCTGACCAATCTGCATGCAGAGGCAGCCCAGTGTAAGTCCGCCTCGGCACCGTTGACCGCAAACGGCACAGCTGTTTTGGACAACAGCCTGACGGAACATTCAATAGACAATGAAATTAAAATGCACGTAGCGCCAGTTGAGGTGCAGTTTCGCCCGATGAACAACATCAACAATCCGACGGCTTCCACCAACGGACACACGAGCAGGCATCACAAAAACAGAGCCCGGGCGCACAGGGCAAGTCGGCTCACTGTGCTGCGAGAGTACGCCTACGACGTCCCCACCAGCGTGGAGGGCAGCGTGCAGAGCGCCCCCCACAGGCGGCACCACCATTATGACGTAGCGGCGCGCAATAGCCGGCGGGCAGCCTACATGGCCTACAGAGAGCGGCATCAGAGCCAGCTGCAGCAGGACAGCAGTGACAGCGCCAGCCTGCCGCGCCGCTCCCGCCATGCAGAGC
>NC_045751.1:1561239-1580972 GCF_008692095.1 Etheostoma spectabile
GGGAGTGGCAGCACCCTGGGCAACGGGACAGGGGTCACCAAAGAGACTGAGCAGGTGGCTACTGCTGCTGGGTCAAGCTCCAGTAAAGACTCTGGTCCTGTACCGCAGCCCAGCAGCACAGAACTAGAAAGCCAGCCCAAGTCGTATGGGCTCAACCTCGTCACTCAAAACGGTGGCACACTTAAAGAAAATGGACAAGCAGCGCCTTTAATTAACACCGAGAGTGCAGCCAGTATAAAGACCGGCTTGTGGAAACATGAAACTACTGTGTAGCGACTGTTTCCGTCCCAGAGACTGCATTGTGATATGCCCTTGCCTTTAAACTGTGAAATGTCTTTTTATTTCTTTTTTGGATTGTACATTTATTTCATGTACAACCAAATCATTACTGCCACTGAACTATGTTTTGTAGATACGTTTTTTGTAAATGGTCTATTTTTATAACTTGTAATCCCAACTTTAAGAGTTCTGTATATGAAACTGTATGGTCTGAGCTGTGGCCCTGTGAGTACCCTTAACCCGGGATTTAGTTTCTAGTTTGTCCCAACGATAATAAATCAACAGTTCTGTTTACCTAATTGAAAGTTTTTATCTTTGTAAGAACAACCACAAGCTCCTCTTGGGTCTGTGCAGCCAGTGCAAAGGTGAGTCTGGGAGCCGTTTGTTTCCAGGAATTAACTCTTGCTGACAACATATGACGTGCTGGTTAATTGGCTTCTTCACAGACCTTCAGATTCCCCTCCTCACAGCCGAGCAGCACTTTAATTGCAGCTGGTTGGTGGCTTTGGGCTCTCTAGGTGTTTTCTCCCTGCCTGCTGGCAGATTTGATGATTGCACAGTACATTCTGGGCTCCTGCTGACCTTATGCCCAGGCTGTGATTGACAGCTGACTCCCCAGGACAGCCGCCATGAAAAGAAAGAATAATGAGAGGAGTGCAGCTTCTCCCTTCTTCACTTGAACTGGAGTCCACTCACAGCTTGCCATCGCTGTTGGGCAGAGAGCATATAACGGGCACCAAGTAGGATTTGCCTGCAGAGTATTGTAGAAATGGAGTAGTATGAATGTATCTGGGCCGTTTAATCAGTTCTCTGCATTTGTACGGTTCAAATTAGGGGTGGAAGAAGTATTTAGGTACATTACTTGAATACCAATACAAGTAAAATATAAAAGTACTAATTCAACAGTAAATTGGCCCCTTTGACTGACTCGTATATTACTGTATTAAATATTGATGAATCAATATCAAGTGGCAATTTTACTGGCTGGTCAAAGTGGTTCTATTTTCAACTACTTTATATCCAGTTAAGTAGTTTGGTTCCGTGGTTTCCCCTAAAAAAGGGTCACAAGTAGGAATGTAAACCCTACTTCCAGACAATCCATGCTGCACTGTTTGAGTGAAAATCCTCTCTAAAGCTTAAAGATTAGTAACCTGGCAATTACTAACTATTAAAAGTGATGTTCATGACTTCCCGCAGCATGCCGCTAACAAATCATCTGGGGAATTTTAAAGGTCTTTCTGCAAAAAAAATCCCCAAATCCTCCACATAAAAAAAAAAAACCCCGACTTGTATTCAGTGCCTGCTGGTCATCCCAGTCGCCCACGAAGCAGAGAGACAGCACGGCTCCAATTTTTCATTAATGGCATATTAATAAAACACATTTCACTCAGGCAACGATATATTGCCCAGCCATCTTGGATGTGACAAATTATAATAAGACTTGAATTATGTAGAGAGCGGTTACGCCTGATCAGCGGCAGCCGTACTGATTCCCTCGAGGCATGGAAGAGTGATCTTCAAATAATTGCCAAGGTTCTTTAGCGCCGCCATCTGTTATAAAGTTCATCTAGGGTTGTCAGCGAGGCGGGAATGACAATCTGAGGAGGTTTGGGCTGGGGGGGGAAGCTCATCAAGGCAAATACACTGATAGTATCTTCTGCTTGAAGATCACAGGGACACCTTGGGCAGGAATCAATAATAAATTAAGATAAAAACAAAGTGAGGCATTTAGATCTCTTCCTAGTGTCACTCAGAAGACTGTCAGTCAGATCAAACATCCCAGAAATAATACATCAGAGAATCCTGTTCAGACACCCAAAGCATCCGTTGCTGATGAAGTCTATTTTCAGATACAGTGACGATCCCTTTTGTCTCTCGCTCTTTTCCCACCCAGTTTCCACTTAGTGCGCTCTGTGAAGCGTATCTGAGCTCCCTTCCTTACCAGGAGGCCCAGGGACGACCAGCGTCAGACAAGTGATGTGATGTTTACATTTTCCAATCGCTGCTCGTGGCGCCCGGAGGAAGCATCTGGCTCTGTTGTGGGAACTTGCCACTGGAATGAAGATTGATACTTTTTAGAAAGTGAAGCCATCTGACTGTGCTGATTGTAATTCCGTGGCTCTGGCTGTCCAGGGGAACCAACATATTTGTTTACCTGCAGTGTGCTAATCAACCCCAAAACCTCCGAGGTCTGCCATCCACTGTAGATTAAAGCACTCATTAGCATCCAGGCTCTGTGATGATCACCGTCACTGTCAAGCAGCTGTCTGCTGAGATAAGCACTTTGGAAAGGTTTCTGTGGACTTTATTTTAATATTTGCCACATCAGCAAGCCATGGTCAGGGCTTTTTCAAATGTTTGCATTTAACCTTTCCTGTTGAGCATCCACCTTTTGTTTTTCTGGGTTGAAATTTCAACATTTTGTTTTCTACACTTTTTTTCTTCATGTTTTTGTCAATTTTATTCAAATTGTTTTCTCATTTTTATGATGTTTTTTAATTATGTTTTAGTCAATTCTTTTTAAAAATTTCTTTGTTGCTTTTTTCAATAATTCAGATTTATTTTTATTTTTTCTGTTTATTTATTTTTTGGTCACTTTTTCAGCTTTTAAAAAAGAATGTTTATTTTGTTGGGATTTTTCCTGCTTTTTTGTATTTTTAATTTTTTTTTACAACATTTGTCACTTTTTTCAACATTCTTTTCTTAAAGTTCTATACAAAGTTTTTTGTAAATGGGTCAAATTTGACCCGAGGACAACAGGAGGGTTAAGCACTTAGCAATTCAACACAGACAGTCACAATATACTCCACAGAGACGACTTAGCAGTAATCCGAAGATTTTCATACTTGCATTATAATATATTAGCATATCAGTTTGTCTACCAAAGCCAAAGGTGTGACTCTCTGCTAATTTGCATTAAAACTTGGTTTTTAAGCTTATAATGCTGAAGAGGCCTTTTAAGGAAACTAAATTGGAAATAGAAACTTTTGGGGCGCCTGGGTAGCTCGCCTGGTTGAGCGTCCGTTCCATGCACAGAGGCTCAGTCCTTGGCGCAGCGGCCGCAGGTTTGATTCTGACCTGCAAGCCCTGGGCTGCATGTCATTCACCGTCTCTCCCCCTTTTTCCATATACAGCTGTCCTGTCTAATACAGGCCTAAAATCCCCAAAAATATAATCCTAAAAAAAATGATTTAGAAACTTGCCTGTCCCCGTTATGTATCTGTCTGATTGATGGTGATTGGTAAAAGTAGGTTATTCTATTCTTAAGAGAAGGGAAGAGTATTTTGTGTTTTCAGAGGGTAAACACTTCAAGACAGATGGCTACATCAATGTCAATATCTGGGGCTGCTTCATGAATGTGCATGATCAAATTCCCCATCATACGGATCTTCATACGGTGGTCTTCAAGTTCAAGCTCACACTTGACAGTCCCATGACTTCTCAAAGCCAAAACCAGAAACGTACTGAGCCTATTGCCTTTTTGAATCCCACTCTTTTATTAACTACATTAATGGGTTCTGAGATTTCCTTTGTGACATTGAGTCTTGTGCCTGAATGTGATGAATGCTTTACCTTTTATCTGTCTTATTTCATTCAATCTGATTAAGGGGTCTTGGCAGAAGAGCTGGCTGTAAGTGTCATCTTAAATCTCAAATCTTGAATAATCAACCTGTCACGGGCTGGAGATTGCAACTCTACATCTCATCCTGTCATATCAGCCGAGACTGCAAAATCATCTACCATTTCCACCTCATAATTGACTCTTCTCCTATATTGTGGAGTGCCAAGAAGTTCTTCCTTAACCCACAAGAGTTTTCCATACTCCTGGAATGTGTGATTGTCTGTGATGAAGATATTATGTTAATTGTTTTAACTTTACTTAGATGCATTGAAGTGACAGAATTGCAATAAGAGCCCAGTCTCCTCATTAAACACAGTGCAGAGACCTTGTGCAAACCAAAATATATCATGATTAGAGTCTGGGCCCCATCACAGAGCAGGACACAAATAGATGCTAATTTAGTAATCTCAAGGGAGGGGGCAGTGCGAGGAAAGGAGGGCTCTGCTACGTGTGTGTGTGTGTGTGTGTGTGTGTGTGAGAGCGAGAGCAATTTTTAAATAGTTCCTGCTTTGTATTCAGACAACCTGAACTTTGATTATATGTTACTTTTTGGCTTTTTCCCCTTTCCTTTATAGTGTTACATATCTTTTTTTGTGCATGTAATAGGCTTAAAAAGTCCCCCCCCCCTCCAAGGCACTTACCATCTCAACAGAAGGCACTGATCACAAACTGCTCCAAACAGCTCTACTATAGTCCAGCTTTTACTTCTGTGATGAACGTGCGTAGCTCGCCTAGCTGCTAGCATGGCACACCGTCATACTCTGCTTTGCTTCTGACTGGCTAGTAGTCCTTACCTAGGTACTCTCAGGGCACCCCCTCAACTCTACTTCTGACTGGCTAGTAGTCCTTACCTAGGTACTGTTAGGACACGCCCTCATACTCTGCTTCTGACTGGCTAGTAGTCCTTACCTAGGTACTGTTAGGACACGCCCTCATACTCGCTCTGACTGGCTAGTTCCTTACCTAGGTACTGTCAGGGCACGCCCTCATACTCTGCTTCGACTGGCTAGTAGTCCTTACCTAGGTACTGTAGGACACGCCCTCATACTCTCCTTCTGACTGGTATAGTCCTTACCTAGGTACTGTCAGGGGACCGCCCTATACTCTGCTTCTGACTGGCTAGAGTCCTTACTAGGTATGTGCAGGGGACGCCCTAATACTCTGCTTCGTGATGGCTAGTAGTCCTTACCTAGGTAATGTCAGGGCACGCCCTCAACTCTGCTTCTGACTGGCTAGTAGTCCTTACCTAGGTACTGTCAGGGGACGCCCTAATACTCTGCTTCTGACTGGCTAGTAGTCCTTACCTAGGTAAGCGTGTGCAACTCCCAACAACAATGTAACAGAAGCGAGATGTCTCACTCTGTAGCTAAAACGGAGAGCTCAACACACAGGGTGAAAAGAGGAGCTGCACAAATAAAATATGCTGTTTTTTGAAAATTAAACCATGTAAACCTGTTCTGGTATAACCTCTAAATACAATTATGAATCTGAACAGGAGCATAATGTTAGCACTTTAAAATAAAATGTATGGTCCACGAGATCCAAGAGTCAAATCAAAGTTCTCGGCAGACCCACTACATTTAAAAAAAAAATATTTTAACAATTTTTCTTCATATTCTTCCTAACGTCAGGAAAAATGAGCTTCGGTCACACATCTTGTTTTCACAAAGTCAACCACATATACAGTACACACCGCCATATACTGATGACATCAAGCGATCTGCAGAGCTCTCCTCGCCCCCGTTGGCAGACCTGTGCTTTCATTAATGCCTCACACTGCCATCCACTTGTGCCAGTTTGTCTGAGCAGATTTTGGCTTCATCTTTCTGTCCAGATGCATTGTTATTTATAACCAACTCAAAAACCATATCACTGATTTGTTCATGATGACAGTTGCAGACAGCAGCCCACACACACACACACACACCTCTATTGATTAGAATGCATTGGTCTTTGCTATACGATGAGGCTTCAAGCATTGCCTATATAGATAGAGGTTTTTGAATATTAAACAAATGTGAAGAGATTTTCTCTGACTCATTTGTGTTATTTTGTGCTCTTTAAAAATGCTAAAAACCACACCTTGACAAGAAAACCTTAAAAACGTTCATTATTTTAGCTATGAAACTACAGCAAAAATAAATTCATTGTAGCCTGTAGAGTTACATTTTGACGTTTTGGGAAACACTTATTTTCTTTCTGGCAGAGTTAGATGAGAAGACCAATCATATTTGTGCACTAAATACAAGCCTAACCAGACGGTTAGCTTAACATAGCACAACTTTAGAAAACTGGAATAAACAGCTAACACATAACACCTTGTACAGTTGTTGTTGTTTACACTTCTTTGTTACCCTGGTAACCAGAGTTTTTGCAAGAGCACATTTAGAATTTGCTCAGCGAGTCACTCTGACATTGAGTAATGCTGCTCATTAACTATGCCCTTGTAGCCGAGCTGCACCAATCACATCGGTGTATCTGATATAGGCCAGAGGCGAGCTACACCAATCACATCGGTGTATCCGATAGAGGCGGGCCAGAGCCGAGCTGCATCAATCACTTCGGTGTATCTGATATAGGCGGGGCCAGAGGCAAGCTGCACCAATCACATCGGTGTATCTGATATAGGCGGGGCCAGAGGCAATCTGCACCAATAACATTAGTGTATCTGATATAGGCGGGGCCAGAGGCGAGCTGCACTAATCACATCGGTGTATCTGATATAGGCGGGGCCAGAGGTGAGCTGCACCAATCACATCGGTGTATCTGATATACCAGAGGCGAGCTGCACCAATCAATTTGGTGTATCTGATATATGCGGGCCAGAGGCAAGCTGCACCAATCACATCAGTGTATCTGACGTAGGCGGGGCCAGAGGTGAGCTGAACTGATGACGACAGTCAAAACTACCATTTAGCTCCGCTGGTAGCTAAGCATACGGAGCTCTGGATACGTCACCCCGTGGGTTGTTGTGATTGGTTGGAGTGTTATCCAATTGCGTGCAGTGAGATTTTCAAATACACGCTTGGTGCCGCCCCTTTGAGATGGACAACTTTAATTACTCAATGCCAGACCCTTATCTTTTGGATTTGGATCTGGATTACCAGGCTACTTCTTTGTAGCCTATATGTGAAACAAACAAGATATAATGTGTTAATTTGAGGGTTGTAGACGTACTGGTATGCTGATTCTGTTCCAGTAGTACTGAGCCAGGCTAGCTGTTAATCTAACTTTCCACCAGAAAGTGAATAAGTATACTTTGCAAAATGCCAATACTTTCCTTTAAACAAGTAAATTGATTTAACTGGCACACAAATCACTGTAATGAAAGTAAAAACGGAGGCTAAGACTGCTCTGCAAACTGCTAGAATGCCATTCTAAAGTCAGACTATGTGACCTTTGAAAAAAAAGAAACACCAAATTGTTGCTCTTCCAAATGAAAAAATGTAATTTCATAAGCAATAAAACCCTTGCAGAATTCAATATGCTCAGGCCTTTTTCTGGCCAGTAACTTACAGGGGCTAATGTTGGCTAAGGATAACGGCTTTAAGGGCTTAACAAATTGTATTGTTGTGCCTGATATAATCTCAAAATTGTTTTTCATGTTATATTAAACAATTTGAATAGACAGATGCTCCAGGCAAACTGCAGTTTATATGCAACTTCCACATTGACCAACAATATGTTAATGAATAAGTGTAAAAACCTCCTTTTTATTCTCATAAATCTGTTGAAATCCACATCAGGGAAGTGGAACATATAAGCATCGGGTTCCTACTTTCCCTTTTATCTTCTGCATATAATTCATGTATATTCCAGAAATAAACATGTCTAAAAACATTCGCTACACCGTGGATCAAAGTAGCTACTCGCTCTAACGTGCACATCAAATTTCTTTAAGGAAGAAGCTCCTGTTTTTTGAGAAGTGTCAGCAGTTTCCCATAATACCAGCTGAGTAAATTGTGTGTGTGTTTGATAGTGAGATAGAAAATTATTATTAGTATTTTGGCAGACACAATCCTTTGCAAACTCTCTTTCTATGCTGCCATGAAACAGATGTGCTATGTTGTAAGAATTGTTCTTATCTTTAAAATAGCTGACAGTTGTCTTGGCTTGACAGGAGGAGGTTGAATTTATTCATCTTTTCATCGCTGCTCGTTTGGGTGATCAGCTGATTGCAGTTTGCTTGTTTGCAAGACAGAAGAAGAAGAAAAAAAAAGAATACTGTGCAGTGAACGTGTGTGAGTCCTTTAAGTGCTGGGAGTATGTGTGTATTTGCCTGCACACTTTCCTTTGGTCAGGCAGCATCCCAAAGTGATTTGACTTGGCGCAGAATTGTGTAAACTGTCTGTGGTGAGATGGGACAGTTGAGAGACTTATGATGAAAACACTGTTAAAGATCCCTGGTGGTCCCTGAGCCACACTTTTGAAATTGTAATGTTTTATTGCAGCCTTTGGCATTCCAAACTAACCGCATTGTAACAGAGACACCATACATTCAGTATGCCACTGGATGGAAATGCTACATTACTTGGAATTTCTGTATGTGTAGAGGGCAGTTCTGAGATGCTAAAGGGCACTGATTTGACCATCTGGTATGACAAGATATGTGGACACTACAACATTATAGCCTACACATATGTGGTTAATCTTAGAAAATCTTGAATTTACCAAAAATAAGTCAAACTTGATTATTTTCATCATTAATTAATCTGCTTTTTTATTATTTTTTTCCAGATATAGTGATCATATAGATCAGTGGTTCCCAAACATTTTCAGCTCAAGACCCAAAAGAGAAATTTGGTGTCTCCCCGGGACCCAAATTTACAAAAATACACCATAAATCATGGTAACATCTACACTTTTAAACTGTGGACAAAAGACGGAACAAACCATGAATTTAAATGTATATGAAGTATATTTATTCCATTATAAAAGTTAAAAAAAAAACAACAGAAAAGGAGTCTATTGTCCTTTCTTTGTCTCACCCCTTTCTCAACAGCATTTAGTCTGTTCTCTGCCAATTGGCGACCCAATAAAACGGGTCTGCGACCCATTTTGGGTCCCGACCCTATGTTTGGGAAACATTGATATAGATCATATAGACTAGTGATAGATAATCATTTATAAAAGCTGCTTGATTTGCCCGAGGATATCATATTTGCAATCATTTATAACAGAGGAGCAAATCCGCACATCCTCAAATTGGAAACAGCCGAGCAAATATTTTCTACATAAACAAGAAAATATTTCCAAATGGACCACACAGACGCACCATTACCACTACAACACTCACCCTCTTAGCTATGCGCGCTCCCGCCCTCAACCGTTTGTGCACGAGCAGCGTTCCAGTGCACTGCGAAACTTGGGGAGTTGAATGAGCAGCAACTAGTACCAGCCGTTTACAAGTCGGTGCGGACGAGTTCCTGTGACTGAAACGAGGCACTTTCGACTAAAAAAAAAGGCCGCCTTCGGAAGCAAAACTATGGAGAAGAAGAGCGTGGAGACCATTTCTGGCCGGGTGGATGCTGCTGTGTCTTCCCCTGGTAGGACAGTGGTCGCATGTTATCATTTGGCCATTAATTGCTTTTCTGTTCGGTCTTGCATGGAGAAAACGTCAGGCGAAACTCCTGGCATAAGAATGACAAATGTTGCCTCTCTTATCGGTCAAAAATATATCCCTGGTCCATGTTTGTTAGACAGGACCACTTCTTAATCCGGCTTGTAATAAATGCAACAACAAATAGGCTACGTCCATTTGATGAAAGGTTAACGTACACAACTTCTTAGCTAAATGATAGCTAACGCTGACTTTAACTTAACCTCACTTATTTCACACGGTCCTCTTAACGTTCATATTTAATTACCTCCACCAAAAATATGACGTAGCCTAAGTGGTTTCACTCTAGTTAGTAGGCTATTTGTTGAAAGGCAACATTACATTGTTTCAATGGAGTTTGGCTTCATTTTTTTTCTCATTCCAAAGATTTAGCTTGCATGCGTCTGCGAAGTAAATGTCTGTTTTCTGGACTTTTGCCTCCTCTTGAAAGGGAGATATATTGTGGCTCTTTTGTTTGAACGACTTGGGTCAATTTGTCAGAAATTCAACAGCTATTTTAGTTTAGTTCTGTTTTTGCTGAGTAATTTGACCTGCATCAACATTTTTTTTGAATGGTTGTTAAGGTCCCTGTTACAATACAGATAGTTGTTTTCGTGGTTAACTGCCACTGTAGCCCACACGTATTTCATTTAAGTATATGGGCATTAGTGGGGGAAAAAACGACCATATTGGATTCAGTAGAATAAATGCTCTCCTGGGTGCCCCCCCTCCTACAGTACTTGGCTGGCATCCAAAATAATCACTCTGTTATAGTCCATAGGTTTCCCCTCAGGCTCCTCGTGCCACTCTGAGCCACAGGAGTAGTTAACTGCTTGTCAGTCCTGGCTCAGGCTAATGTTTGTTTGCACACCTAATTGACTTCTAATTATCCTTTTGTTAAGGATACACATACCTTCATGATTTGAGTTGAAAGGTATTCCTCTCAAACGTAATACCTCTTCAGTAAGTGTATTATTCAATAGTTTACAGAATTTAGACTTTTTGTTTCCTCGCACATGTAGAATGGGAAACAATATCGTATGCAACTGCTACAATAACTGCAATTGAATGGCAAATGCTCACGCCAGCTAATGAGAACATGCCGACTTTGAAATATGCTTCTAAAGGGGCTGAATAACCCAGATCATAGATATGGGTGCAGACAACATAATGTTCAGTTTATCTGTTATGTTTCATTTCTCATAGCACCCTGCAGTATTTAAGGATATTGATTGCTGTCCTCTGCCTAAAAGTAGCTTATTTTAAAATGTGTACGACTGGTAACTATGATTTTGAGGAGCTCATGGTCTCCGTTGCTTGCAGTAATTCCCGATCCGGCACTCTGAATCAAGTTGTCATTGTCAGGTATCTTGGATTTCTCATAAAAAAGGGTCAGTGTAGGGGGCCGGAGATTTGCACTGCATATGTTTCTAGCTTATATTTCTTAGTATTCACCGATTCTTGTAGAGGCACCTATTATGTCACAAACTCAATATATTTTATCTATGCTTTTTTTTTTCTCAACACTTCATCCTTTTCTCTATCCAAACTCTGTGAAGCCCCCCACCACTTTGTCCCCAGGTGGCTACCACATCATGATCCCTTTCCGGGAAAATCTGAAACCGTAACATTCACCCAAAAAAAATGCTAGAGCCACCCAGCCATGAGTTGATCCTCCCGTGAGCTGCTTCCTCGGTGCAGTGATTCTCTGCGTCGGTGCCTTGGAGCTCTCTCACATCACCATTGCAACTTGGGTGGGTGCGTGCCAGCGGCTCCCCTAGACATTTCTCTCCTTTATGTACTGTATCCCTGAGTCTCAGACAATGTAGAAAAGAAACAAAGCCCCGTAAGGTTAGTTGCTCAGGATGAGCTTCTTTCAGCACCACGGCTAGCTCCGTTTATGTACTGAAATAGTTGAGAACAAGCTGTGCACATTTTGGTCTTTTTGTGATGAATGTCCTCTTTTCCTTTGTGTAATTATGAATTATCATAGTTATTCATGCCTCTTATTGTATATCCAGGACATTGAACAGTGCTAAACAACATTAAGTAATAACACATAAACTGTTACCATGAGGCATTACCTTATGGCTGTTGAATTAACGCTTAATTTACCCTGATTTGGATTTAATTACTAAGTCCTATGTTTAGCCTGCTCGATGCATAATATTGTTCAACAGAACTAATTAATAAACTAGAAATTGCAGTTTACTGTCAGTCAAGAGACAACTCAAGATATATGCAATGGTAATACGCCAGCGGGACAACTGCAAGCATGAGGTGGTGAGTTAAAGGTCAGCCACAATACTAATCTGCATATGCAGGACTTCACAAACTACCCCAAGAGCAAGCAGACCTTTCTGAAGGAATCAATATTTAGCACTACTGAGTCAATATTTTATTGTTTTGAGCCAGTGAGTTATGTGCTTTGGCTTTGGTGCAACGGAGGGCAACAAGCCACTTGCAACTACTACTACTAATGGTATCACAGTCATTTAGGTTTCATGATGGCGTAGCTTACACAGAGTTTGATAGTTACTGCAGCGCGTTCTGATAAAAACAGCCACTATAGTTATTTGATGACACTGCTTTTCCCCAGATTAATCTCACCATTTGAAGAACTCTAGTTAATGATGTGTGGAATGTTTCAGTGAAGAATGGTTTTGAATCCCGTGCAGTCCCTGTGCTAAAAGCCATCCATGTATTTGTTTTGCAGAGGCGAGGAAGGGTTCCTAGTGTATTTTGTCCGTTCGTAGATGTCAGCTTTGAGCTTTTATGACATTGAGAACTGACCACATGCGCTGTGTTTTCTCAGCATCTGTCAGCCAGGGTTCCTGAGATCACACTGAAGCAAAGATACCGATTAAAGAAACTGCTTCAAATCTGTCAGACTGCAACATGTTGTGTGTTAGATTGTCGGGAGGAAGTATTTGACAGTGTGCAGCACACACAAGATATGCTTTTTGATTTGGTATTAGAATAAATTACAGCGTGCTTGATGATTTGAGAGTATGAAGGAAAGATTATTCTAATAAACGTGTTTAAAGGCAACTTAAGATCACAGATTTTTCAGATCTGTTTGCCTAGCTTAAATATTCACTTCACTCTATGAATAGATTCATATTGGACAGTTTGACCTATTAAACAGTCAGATTTGGCACATCAGATGGGCGTAATGGCATACCAACTGCCGTGAAGTTAATTGCACTCTTTAGCATCGAGATGGAACACAGAAAGAAGTCCTTGTTGTTGCTTTTGGGACAAACCTTAGTGCTTCCTCCCTACCTGTCGATACAAAGCCGTTCATTGGTCAAATCTAGGATTAATTGTTCCGTGAACTTCTCTACTTGTCTTCTGGGCACCCTCCAGCAGATTTTATTTGCTTTGGATCCAGCCTTTGTTTTTCCTTTTTTGAGAGACTGGGTGGGGAGCATCTGCTTGCATGGACCATCTGTCTTGGGACTCAGGCCAGAGAAGAATGAGGGGAGGAGATGTGGAAAGGAAATAGGATGAACAAAGATAGGATACAGGGGACAGAGAGGACGAGGTGGGGTAAGACAGTAATGGATAAGCGGAGGGTCACTGGTTGGGATGTAGAAGGCAGACTCGTGGAAGGAACATCATTGCTGGGCCGATAACTGTAGGGACAGCGGAACATAAAGAGTTAGTTTAGGATTGCTGACGGCTAAAAGAAGTGAGCCGTCATCCATGTTTATATCTCCGCCCAAAAGCTTGTTTATGCCACAGATTCACTCCATTTGACTTCCCTGTTTGGAGCTCGCCAAACAGCTGATGCCAACTGGGTGGCAACGCTTGGGCTCAGCTTGCAAACATGTCTGTTTGTGTTTTTGCCCAGGTCATATTGAAGATAAACTGCATACCACCCAGAAGAATAACAGAAAAAAAAAAACCTGTTGGACTGACATTTCTCACCTTTCTGTCCAGAAATTGAAGGGCATCATCAAAAAGTCAAAGTCAGGGTAAATACGCCTCCTTAACACGGTTCTCTGCCACGATGTTTCTGACCATGACAAAACAAAAGAAATTGGCAGGACCAAACCAAGGTTAGTATAGTTAGTTAGTTAGATAGCAGGTTTTCTAGTTTTTTATTTTTTTTAAATGCTTAGTTTTACTTTAGTTTTTTTTTGTATTATGGGTTATTTGTCGGGGGATTCGAAAAGGTCAGAAAAAGCATTGTGTAAAAAATAACTCAACAAAAATACCGTACAAATTTTGAAATATGTATTCAGCATGTATTCAGCAACAACACCAGTACAAACAATGGACATATGACGATAAGCACAGATATGTAATACGATGTATTGGATATATTAGAAATGTAAACAGTCTACACAAGACGCAGCAGTGAGTGCAGAATGTGTTTGATGTGTTCAGGAGGGACACCTAAACAGCCAACCGACTAAAGGAGACAGACATCAACAGACTGAAGGAGACACACATCAACAGACTGAAGGAGACAGACATCAACAGACTGAAGGAGACAGACACAACAGACTGAAGGAGACAGACATCAACAGCCTAAGGGAGACAGACATCAACAGACTGAAGGAGACAGACATCAACAGACTGAAGGAGACAGACATCAACAGACTAAAGGAGACAGACATCAACAGACTAAAGGAGACGGACATCAACAGACTAAAGGAGATGGACATCAACAGACTGAAGGAGACGGAATCAACAGACTAAAGGCAACAGACTAAAGGAGACGGACATCAACAGACTAAAGGAGACGGACATCAACAGACTGAAGGAGACAGACATCAACAGCCTAAGGGAGACAGACATCAACAGACTGAAGGAGACAGACATCAACAGACTGAAGGAGACAGACATCAACAGACTAAAGGAGACAGACATCAACAGACTAAAGGAGACAGACATCAACAGACTAAAGGAGACGGACATCAACAGACTAAAGGAGACGGACATCAACAGACTGAAGGCAACAGACTAAAGGAGACCAATATCAACAGGTGTTTTTTGTTTGGGTAAAGTTATGAACTTTTTAAAGCCAATCGACTCACACAGTTGTGTAGACATCCCAGTATTAATCCACATATTAACCCACGTCCCCCCCCCCCCCCCGCGTGTTTACTAACCAGCTATCAGGTCGCCTGTAGTGTCCTCTGTCCTGCTGTTGTCTCCGTCATGCTACTGGCCCTACGTATCCATACATCCACGACGTAACGTTACCGGGGTCAGCCTCTGTTTGGGGGGGGGTGGTGCTTGGCATTCTCTATTACCTTGTTAAGCTAAGGTAGGTTAGCCTCCTTGTGTTTTTTTCTCATATGTAGGCTACTTTCAAATTTATGGGATGTTTCCCTGTAATAAACTGTCCACATATGTTACCACCATCCACTGCAAGGCACTTACTGACACAGTCATGATCAAATAGGACTCTGCTGCCTTCTTCAAAATTTCTTCATCGTCATGACGCCAGGCTAGGCATGGAATGTCAGAATTTCTGGGTTCCCAGTCGGAAACTATACACGTCTACGGGAATTGTCACCGCCGGAAAGATATAGTGTTATTTGATGTATGGAAGACATTGACAAAGACAAGTCATTAAAAAAGTCATTAAAAAAAATCGAATTCATTTAAAAATTAAATTGTAAATCAAGATCGGGATTTTATATCAATTAATTGTGCAGGCCTACATCGGACGGATGATTTACTCAGTATTTATTTTTATTTTACAGTCTGATGAAGGTCCAAGTTCTGTTGCATCATTTTTTTAAGTCGTTGATAACTTCCTTTAACCTAGCATTTTGCATTGTGGCAGGGAGGCTTGCTACTGTCCCACCATCAAAAGATGGCAAGTTTGAATGGATTCTTTGAGTGAAATACAGCTACACATTGGACCGGGTTTGAGCCAACTCGTCGTCTGTGTGACAACACATTCTCTCTCTATCAGGGCCTACCGTCTCCTTAACTGGCAGTCTTGTCAACCGCTCGTAATATTTAGCCTACTGTTAAAATTTCAACACCAAAGAAAGCAAAACTAGGAAACCCAAGACCGCATGAATTTGGTGTTGCTCCATTATTTCACTCGTCTATTGGATATTCTGTCCAATAGACGAGCAACTGCTTAGACTAACTGGACCAAATGAAAAATGCAACAACCAACAACAATGCATCTTAACCCTGAGTTGCACCGAGTTCACAGAAATATAGGTATGAAAGCGCCCTTAGATTAACCCATGACCCTTTGTGTAAGTTCTGTCTCCACGGGTGAAAACCACGGACACCTTACTGTAAACTTTCCTTTAGCAAGACCCTGCACTTCTACACACGCTCTATTTAAAAGATTCTCTGAAAAGCTTGAACTAGATTACAAAAAAAGGGAAATGTAGTTGAGCATAAACTGAGGGTAGTAACCTTTTTTTGTTTTTTTCTGCTCTGTTGGTAGCTTGACTTTTACATCTTGTTATTGAGTTTAGTTCTCATTTTGCTTGTCATCTTTTGTTTTGTTACTTTGAGATCCGATTGCCTGGGACTTAATGCCTGGGAATTAATATCCTTCTACAAATAAGTACAACCAATGCATCACTGTGTAGCTGTGCTTTTGAGAGTACTTCCAAATTTGGAACTTTGTAACATCTCACTCCCCCAGCATCACTCTCCACTGTGGCTCATAAAACCTGAACAAAAACAAATTATGGAACAAACATTAAAGAATGAGCTGTATGTCTGATGGGATGAGTCTTTCCAAAGAGTTGTTGATGAAATGGTGTCAGAGCTGAACATCATACAGGCCATGTGTGGAGGCAGGCCTGGCATGAGTGGCCAACTGGAGGGTCCGTCTGTCTTTCTTCTTGTCCCATGGGGGGGGGGGTATTCTGGGCGTTAGTCCCTCTAAAAGTCCACATCCCAAAGGCTATTGCCAGCACCTAATATAAGCTATACAATTAAATATATGTGGCATTCCAATGGAAAATGTATGTTACACATACAGACATGAGCCATATACCAGCATGAGTCTACCTTATTAACTAGGGCAGACCTAAAAATAGATATATAACATAGTATGCATAAAACAGCAATGATTCTCAATAGACGTATCTACCAAAGCTTAAGTCATTAACAGTAGATGGTTTTTTAACGTTATGTCAACCTTGACAGTCCTGGGAGGAATGTGTCTACTACTGGACGGTAGCCTTAGCAGCCATGCAATGTGCAAGGCTGACACCAAGTGGTTATACACAGGAAATGGTGCCTTGTAGTAAAGAGGAAGCTTTTCACACACTTTTCATCCAGTCGTTAAGCTTTATTGTGTCATTTATTGTTATATTATTAACTTACATAATGTACCTGTGAAACACAGAGCAAGTTAGGATAATATAATTGGCAAAGAAACTGCTTTTTGACATTATAGATCAATCTGTCATTCAAGTATTAACAATTTAGAGGCCGGATACAGTGAATTTTAGCATTTTATTTTAAAATGATTAATAGATGATTTTTTTTTTTAGATTCAACAAAATATTGTACATACTTGTGTGCAGACCAGGTAATTATATTTAATGTCAATATGGAGAACCTGTGAAAAGCAATTGGATTGTTAAATGTGATATTAATAAATATGGAAGTTAAAGATAAAACAACAAAATGCGTGGCAACATATATTTTATGTTGCCCATTATGCCCCAGGATGATGATTTTGTCAGTAGTAGATTACTAATTTTTCTAAAAAAAAACTAAAAACTGCCTCTGTCCTCAATACTTGGGAGAAGTCTGGCAGCTAACTTTCCTGATCTTTAGTCCACATTGGTTGTGCGGTGGCAAAATAAAATTGCCTTGTGTTTGACGAGCTGAAAATGAGAGCATCCCCAGAGAAAATGAAAGTGACCTTACAACATAAACCTGCTGATAGGCTATATTTCAATGTATGCTTCACTGCCACAATGACACGCATCCTTACACAGAAGGTGCCCAAATCCCTCTAGGTACTTGTATAGTCACTAGCGCAGTGTCTCTGTACACGCTGACCGATAAAGAGCCAGTTATCTTCAGATAGCAGGCGCTGCGGCTGAATAATTTATGGAGGCATCCCAACACATTGATTCAGGAAACAACGTAACCACGAAAAGTGTGTGTGTGTGTGTGTGTGTGTGTGTGTGTGTGTGTGTGTGTGTGTGTGTGTGTGTGTGTGTGTGTGTGTGTGTGTGTGTGTGTGTGTGTGTGTGTGTGTGTGTGTGTGTGTGTGTGTGTGTGTGTGTGTGTGTGTGTGTGTGTGTGTGTGTGTGTGTGTGTGTGTGTGTGTGTGTGTGTGTGTGTGCGTGCGCTCGTGGTTTCTTTGTATGTTATTTTTCTTTCCTTCTCTATAACTGGCTGCTACATTGGCCATAATGACACTATAATTTCAATTTAACAAGTGGAAGACAGAGCAAGTGTGAGAGCGCAGGGACCTGTGAACTGATGGAGTGGCTGCACCATTCATTTTCATTATGCTGAGTTGCCATCTCCCAAGAGCTTTGTCAATTACCCATTTAAAAAGTGCTGAACCCTAATTCGTGCAATAATTAATACTGGTGCAAAATTGAAGCATGATAATGAACAAATGCTATGATTGACACATAATTGTATCAGCAAGATTGTTAGGTGAAATATCCAACCCGTTTTCCATTAGCCAGTGTGACCTTTTGATTGGCCTTTGCAACTGAAGCTGTGGATAGGGGCAGCCGTGGACACTGAACCCCGAGTCCCTGATGAGCAGGTGGCACCCTGTACGGCAGCCTCGGGCACAATGGGTGAGTCTGTGAGAATGTACTATGTAAAAGCACTTTGAGTAGTTGTTGAGACTAGAAAAGCTCTACATAAATACAGTCCATTTACATTTGATACTTAGTCTTAATTTGTATAAACCAGTTGCATTCTGGGGCTGCAGCACTTCTTACGTTGAACCAGACAAGGAGAGAAATGTATCTTAGTGTAAGGTAAGAAAAGATGTTATAGACACCTTTCCTCTGTAAATCTGACACTGATCTGTCTTTCTCAAGGCTAGTATGTGCTCCCTCCTATCAGATTACTCAGGCCAAGAGGGTGAACAGCCACCGTTTCCGCAAGGACGCCATTATGAAGCTCTCATGTTTCAAAAACAAAATAGATCTGGGAAATGATAGATACTGAGACTTTGCCAAGATGGAGCCTACATCTCCCAGCTTTAAATACTGCATTGCAGTTTATTTAATACGCAGGGCTGTTTCCCCTCATGCATTCTGCTAATTTTAGCTGCCACTTTGGAGGACAAGGTCACCGTGGGTGTGTGGGAAATTGGGAAGTGTGTGTCTGTTGTGTGGCCTACTGTGACTATCAACTGACCAGCAAACAGTGAACCATAGGGTTTCTGACCAGCGTGCCATTGGAGCTGGGAGGGAAAGTTGTCATTGAAAGCAGTGGCTCATTTCAACCTATTGCAACAGAGAATAATGAGGTGAGTGAGCCAGCCAGTCAGTCAGTCAGCCAGTCGGTCTAGGATGAGGCAATAGTTTTAATGTTTCCCATCTTTGTTTTGGAAAACTGTATTTATACATTTATTTTGACAAGACAGAACTACATAACAAAACAAAAAATACTGGCAGGGCAGAAAAATCTGTGTATTGCAAGTGAAGAAGTTAATATTGCAAACTTCTCATGCTAAAGAGTGTAATTATAGCATGCAACCTATTTATACAGCCTGCATGTCAGTAGGAGTAAAAATGAGCATACTACAAAAAAAATGTGTGCATCAAGGCAAAGAATGAATATAACTTGTATACCACAGAACAAAGGTTTTCCTTCTATTGAAACATTAAAAATATAGAAGGGACAGATTTAGCTTCTTTCCACTTCTTTCATTCTAGCTTAGCCCTCATATCACACAGAGGAATTAAAACAAGCAGATTCCCATGTACAGTAGATTCCATTACAACCTATGACAACGATTACATGTAGGGCTTAATTCATTTAATTTCCAAAAGATTTAACAAATAGGACGTTCCACGCGATTGCTATATCCCTGAGCATTACCATTACTCTTGAGTCGTAAAGGCAATTAGTGAGCTCTACTTACTTATGAGGTGGAGATAATCCAAAAAAATGAAAGAGCTGAATTCATGTTATGTTGCTGATGCTGCTGGGCAGCAACCTTCTTTGCTACGGGTAATGGCTTCTGTAATGAGCTATTGCGTTACCCTTGCAAGGTTTTATGGAAATGTAGGGCTTGGTTCA
>NC_045751.1:1580982-1581364 GCF_008692095.1 Etheostoma spectabile
TCTTTAATGTGTGTCTTCCATCATTTTATACTGAGACAGCAGGGTTGTTGATATTCATTAAGCTTTTCCAAAATCACCTGCAAAACTGAGACAAAAAAGCTAGAGTCCCAGGAGGCCTTAAAGAGACGGAACATAAATGTATTAGTTCTGCCAGGTACATTGGTGTTTGACTGGTTCTGAGTATGACTGCATTGAGCCTTTGTTATTGCAATGGTGGCACTCTGGAACATAGGTTAAACAGCAAGCAGGGTTTCCTCCAGTGCATTACAAGCTTGGTGGCCCAAAGTTGCCCCCCCACCAGGCCTAGGCCACTGGTAACTGTGTTGTACTGTATTTTTAAGAAGCTTTTTAAAACTACAGTTACAGTGGGGCGGCTTGGTTG
>NC_045751.1:1581374-1585606 GCF_008692095.1 Etheostoma spectabile
TTAGATGTAGTCATATTTTCAAATCTCCAGCTAGATTTTGGCACTGACTTAATGTAGGGCCCTATGGAAGCTGTCTCAGAGCTTTTCAATTCTCAATTTTGCAATTCTGTCCAGGATTCTTTTATCCCAGAAACTATTGGGCTCTAGAGTAATGCTGCCATCAGGCTATGACTCCTGGCCCTCGTTGGAAAAAGACACTTTTCTAGGTAAAGCCTGGTAAGTATGTTTTTCTGTGCAGTTGTTTTTTCATATAGAACCGGACTGGTTAAAATTAACTTAACTGACGTTATACTTGTCGCTAAAAACCCTATGGATGTAACAAGCGCTAACGTTAGGCTCAAAGTGAAAAATAACAGCAGAGAGCAAACTTAGGCATACTAGGCAAAGTTATATACCGTTTGGGAGATCCAGAGGCACATGTGAAAACCATTGCCGTAGATGTACGGCACTGCAGTCAAGCAGTCGGAGTGTGCACAGAGATGAGGGGCTTTTCACACACTGTCGTGTCAATGTGTTTGACAGAGGAAGAGCGTGGGCAATCAATGCGCAGCTCGCTGCTCTACAGTGAAATAAAATGACGCCCATTTTAAATAGTAAAAAAAAAGAAAAAAAGGTAGAAGATCAATGATGGTCAATGTTGATATTGTGATAGGCCACCACAAATGTATGAGAAACACGGCTTTGCTTACATGTCAATGGGAATTACTAGAATTGTTGGGACTTTATAAATTATAGTGTGTGGTCTAGATCTATCTGTAAAGTGTCTCGAGATTTGATATTATAAATAAAATTTAAATGAATTTAATTGAATGTGCATGATGAAATAATGTGTGAAATGTGAAGTTGTTTTTAGCCGCATTTCTTTATATTTTCTTCTTGATGAACAGCAGCCGTCCAAACCAAAGCAGTTCTAATCTTAACCATTTCTTACCCAAGAATAATCCTGATTTAACAATGCATATCAGCAAATGGCTTCTGACCTAATCATTAGATGCCTTTTAACAGAGAAACAGTTAAGATCCACAAGCACACTTAAATCATTATCAGTAGATTATCAGTATCACAACACCTAAAGGTCCATATTCAATACTGTCTTTGTTGCATTTGTTAACTCTGTTGTACCACTGCTGATGTTTATGAAAAATGATATAACCAGGCTTGCCTGCCAACAGTTGTATCGTCATTTTGGGATGGGTTTATGAATAATTATAATCTGTTTTGGGTTCTGCTCCGGCCTCAAATGCCACTTCAAACAATCTTCCCTGTCTTTGCAACTCTACCAAAATTCCCCCAAAGCTCACTAAGATGCCTATTTTACATAGATGCCTTGGTCTCTTTTGTTAATGTATGATTGCTCGGTGGTAGCAGTTAGCTGTGACCCTGCCTGTGTATATTTATGTGTGTATGCTGCTGTCATTTATCTGTGTGTTGATTTGTAAATTACTTTCTTAGTTGCTGAGCATAATTTGGCACTCGATGGTGAAATATAACTCATCTTTAAGTATTATTGAGTGGGAAAGGCTGGATATTTTTTGCAAACATCATCTGCCTTTCACACTAAACTTCACCAGAGAGTATTTTGTTCTTGGATGACAACAAGAAGGATAGTGCCCATCCCTGCACAAATTTTGTATTGCTGAACTTGGTGTATGTTTTCAGGGAGGGGCAAGGTTAGAGCCTTGCCAAATAATAACTGTACTTTTACATTAATATAAAATATGATTTGATACAACTCTAAATCCCTTTCACATTAGCTGGCTGTCTGAATTGATTTCAGAATACATTAGGCTACAGCAGTTGTTTCGACGTAATCGATAGGTGTCTGTATTAGGTGTCTGTATTAGTGTGCGAGGAATCGTATGTCTCAAACCACTAGCAGCAGAGGTTCAGCAGCTAATGTATGTGGATTGTATTTCAGTCATTTGTCATGGATTGACTTGAGCTGGACAGATAATCATAAAAGAGTGATTGGATGGAAGTACTTCTTCAATGCCCAACAACATTCAGATTTGCATTCTGTTTAAATGGTTTTGAGTTTTGTGCTGCAACATACTTAAATAACTAAACTATAGGGTGTTTAACTTACCTTGTTCCTTTACCTGACGTCCAAAGAGGCTGTGTAACTTGTAATTGGGATATTACAGGTTCAAATATAGTCAGTTGTGTCTTTCAAATCAGCTTCATGCACTTAAATACAGTAAGTACAATTAACTGTCATGGAAGACTTGGTTTTTGAGTGATGTTCCTGATGTTGGACTATTCCTGGCCTTGAACCTATTTTACTGGTATTTCTGGGATTATTTTACTTAGTTGATTAATAACGTTCTAATGCAGTAGGCCTATTATTTGGAAACTGGGTAGTACAGAGCTCTTCCAGATACATCCCACTGGAATTAATTGATTCTTTGGGCACTTGAGGAAAACATAACTAGCTGTAAAGACAATACATGTAAGCAAACAGTTTCCTATTTACACATCCAGCATATGGAGTAAGATAAGATAAGCAATCATTTGATGAATGTAATTTGCAATATTCACTCTTGTTTCAGCTGTGATCTGGTCTCTGTCTGAGACTTTCTTTTTGCTATAGTACGGTAAATGCTCCACTGTGTTCAGCAGCTTGTTGTTTACTTTGTCTGTATTTCTGTTTAGTGCTGGACAAGTAGTGTTTGTTGGGTTTTTCAGAGATTTTAGCTGAAAACAGCTGCATCTGGTGTACATCCCGATGAGATTAAATAGATATTTATTGATCCCAACAAAATGGGACGTTATAGTGTTACAGCAGCAAAATATCAGTCACACAGCACAGAATATAAATATCAATGAAATACGAGGACACAATATACATACATGTACATGAAATAAGATTAAATTAAAACATTGTTCTGAAATGACGTGAACTGCAAAGTTGGGTGATAAGTCACTGCGGGTCCGTTGCGGTGAGTGAAACCTTTCACATACATGGAGTCATTCAATTAATTCTTATTATCAAAATATTGATTGTAGCATAAACTCTTGGGAATCCTGGGCTTGACTCAGAAGTCCACTGTACCCCCTATTGAAGTTGATCAGTAATGGACTGAGTAGACCTGAATATCAATAAGCTGCAACAGCTTCTTGAATATAAATTATTCAAAATATTCGGGACAAAGCATTCAAGCTCCCCCTCCCTTAGGATGTGGACTTACCTCATACCGTAACACTGTGACCAATCTGTTCTCTCGTTTCAATCAGGTACGTGTCTCGGCCTGCTGGGAAAGGATGGCTCTATTCCCCCCCCCCGTCTTCTCAGGTACAGTACAGGCCTTGCTCATCTCAGGGGAAGCAATTAGATAGCTAGGCTGTCTCCCCTAAAGCATAGACATTACTGCACCACAATTCATGTTAAGCACATTAAATGGGAGCTTAAGCCCATTTGGCCGTAGACCAGATACAAGTCATTTACATAGGACTGTATGTAAATAAATGACACTGTATGTCAAAGAAGAAATAAAAGAATTGCTTTGAGCAGTCCTGCCAGAAATTCCACTGCCAGTTTATTCAGGAAGACATTACCGGTAATCCTGTGGTAGTAAATTCAGGGTAGGGAAGTCTATGCTATCATGGCTGTGCTGTGGTATGTGTCATCTTCAACCAAACAGTTAGTACAAGTACAAAGTTTTTGAAAGTTGAGTTTAAAAATACATAGATATGGCCTCTAGTTAGACTGATCTGCCACATCATTTTTATCTGCAATAACTAGTCTATATCAACGATGGGTCATTTATGGACTGTTCCGGTGCTGCCGGAGGTGTTCTTCTCCTTCCGTTTTTGTATGTGTGTTGGCATTCTAAAAACTAGTTGATTTGGGAAAAATCCTCCGAGCTCTGACCGACAATCACATTTTATTTCACGCCTGCCTACAGCGAGGGGGAAAAAAGTATTTTATCCCCTGCTGATTTTGTACGTTTGCCCACTGACAATGAAATGGTTAGTCTATAATTTTAAAGGTAGGGTAGATTTATTTGAACAGGGAGAGATAAAATAACAAGAAAATCCAGAAAAACGCATGTCAAAAATGTTATAAATTGATTTACATTTTAGTGAGGGAAATAAGTATTTGACCCCCTCTCAATCAGAAAGATTTCTGGCTCCCAGGTGACTTTTATACAGGTAACGAGCTGAGATTAGGAGCACACTCTTAGAGGGAGTGCTCCTATTCTCAGCTTGTTACCTGTATAAAAGACACCTGT
>NC_045751.1:1585616-1585735 GCF_008692095.1 Etheostoma spectabile
AATCAATCAATCAATCATATTCCAAACTCTCCTTTATGGCCAAGACCAAAGCGCTCTCCAAAGTTGTAGACCTACATTAGTCTGGAATGGGCAACAAGACCATTGCCAAGCAGCTTGGT
>NC_045751.1:1585745-1585943 GCF_008692095.1 Etheostoma spectabile
CAACAGTTGGTGCGATTATTTGCAATTGGAACAAATACAAAAGAACTGTCTCCCTTGGCCTGGGGCTCCTGCAAGATCTCACCTCGTGGAGTTGCAATGATCACAGGAAAAGTGAGGAATCAGCCCAGAACTACAATGGAGGATCTTGTCAATGATCTCAAGGCAGCTGGGACCATAGTCACCAAGAAAACAGTTGGT
>NC_045751.1:1585953-1597315 GCF_008692095.1 Etheostoma spectabile
GCCGTGAAGGACTGAAATCCTGCAGCGCCCGCAAGGTCCCCCTGCTCAAGGAAGCACATATACAAGCACAACATCTGAATGATTCAGAGGACTACTGGGTGAAAGTGTTGTGGTCAGATGAGACCAAAATGGAGCTCTTTAGCATCAACTCAACTCGCCGTGTTTGGAGGAGGAGGAGGAGGAATGCTGCCTATGACCCCAAAAACACCATCCCCACCGTCAAACATGGAGGTGGAAACCTTATGCTTTGGGGGTGTTTTTCTGCTACGGGGACAAGACAACTTCACCGCATCAAAGGGACGATAGACGGGGCCATATACTGTCAAATCTTGGGTGAGAACCTCCTTCCCTTAGCCAGGGCATTGAAAATGGGTCGTGGATAGGTATTCCTGCATGACAATGACCCAAAACACACGGCCAAGGCAACAAAGGAGTGGCTCAAGAAGAAGCACATTAAGGTCCTGGAGTGGCCTCGCCAGTCTCCAGACCTTAATGCCATAGAAAATCTGTGGAGGGAGCTGAAGATTTGAGTTGCCAAACGTCAGCCTCTAAACCATAATGACTTGGAGAAGATCTGCAAAGAAGAGTGGGACAATATCTCTCCTGAGATGTGTGCAAACATGGTGGCCAACTACAAGAAACATCTGACCTCTGGGATTGCCAACAAGGGGTTTGCCCACAAGTACTAAGTCATGTTTTGCAGAGGGGTCAAATACATCTTTCCCTCATTAAAATGCAAATTAATTTATAACATTATTGATCATCATGCAGATTTTTTTTGTAATTCTGTCTCTCACTGTTCAAATAAATCTACCATTAAAATGATAGACTGATCATTTCTTTGTCAGTGGGCAAATATACAAAATCAGCAGAGGATTAAATACTTTTTTGCCCTCACTGTACGTGCACATGTTCCAACAAAACAAGTTCCTTCCCGAGGCTATTTTGCAGAGGCACCGTCATTGTGTCCGGCGATAGAATAAAAATAGTAAAGACAATTGTCACTGGTTTAAAGAAATGCCAAAAAACAAGAGCACGGGTTTTTCCCATCCCAGAATGCTGTGTGGACTAGCCAGACCCTCCTCCACAGCACTATAGAGGAAAGTCTGGCAACGTGTGAAAAAGTGTCTGACATAAATGGCTGACTTGTTAATTAAAATGATGAAAAGAATCAAGCACACACAGAGATCAGAAGTGCTGTACAGTACAGTGCTTGTGGAGCTGGCAATTTCAATAATATTTCTGATTCAGACATCCCAGCTGAGTGTGTGCATGCTGCGGTGCTTTAACACACATCTGTTGGTCTTTGCAACTGCTGCCGTCCTGGAGCCTGTAGTGGCTGGGAATAGTATGGTCTGTTTTTTTTTGTTTTTTTTCCTTTCCAATATTTCTTCCTTCCCCTTGCTGGGTTGTTGTTTTTTGGAAGAACTGAATTAGTATGGGGCTGTGCATGCTAACACACTAAACTAAGAAAGTGAACATCTACATTTTAGGATTGTGATAGTTGGTATGTAAGTATGCTGGCATTGGTAGTAACTCAAAGTTCTGCTAAATACAGCCTAAAAGAGCCTTTTAACAGTGGCTGGGTTGGCTCAGTGGGTAGAGCAGGTGCACAGGCTTATGCCTTGACGCGTAGCTCAAGGGTTTGAGTCCGACCTGTGACGATTTCCTGCAGGTTTTCCCCCTCTCTCTCCCCTTTCTCACCTAGCTGTCCTATGGATTACAGGCGGAAAAGTCCAAAAAATAATCTTACAAAATAAATAAAAAGAACCTCTAACATGGCTATATCATACAATACTAGTCTTTTGTGATATAGTGCAGATACAATTCTTCAACCCGTGTTTCAGTACGGACAATGCTTTTTTTTCTTGCTTTTTAAGAGGTTCAATGAGCATGGTTCAAGGGATCCACTATAAATGCAGAGCCACCAGCATCTTTGACTCTACCCCCCTTCTTCTGATACTTGAATAAAAAAACACACATGGTTATCAGACTTGAAGCACAAGCCATAGTGTCTTCCAGCAGTTCTCTCTCACTTATTCACTCTCTCTGCTTCACTGAGCGGTCCTTGCTCATCCTCCTCATCCTCCTCCTCCTCCTCCTCCTCCCACCCCCTTTCACACTCTGTTGATCAGCTCAGGAAAGAGAAAGTGCTTGTGTGAAACCTGAGGATCACTTGCAGCCTGAGGAAGCAGAGAGCGTGCACATCGTGTTTTATCCTGCAAGGTAAGATTCTGCTCAGAGGGACAGTTGACAGCAGTTAGCCCTCGCATTGGACCTCACGTTTTGTGCACTGAAGGATATAAATTTGCCATCTGACAGCAAACCAAAAGCCCTGCAGTCAGAGCAGCTGATGATCTGTTGATGTTTGGAACTTTTGCTCTTGAAATGGAATCGGGGGCGGGGGGTCTGTAATCGTATTGTTAGGTCCTGTTTTATTTAGTAATGTCATAAAAGTTTGCTTTTACTCTAGGATGGCTATCTGGAGACAATCAAGATGTCTGCTGGTTTCATTTAAAAATCTATTAGAATGAGTCAGATTGTAGGCAAAGGGTCAATGCAGTTTACTAGGTACATTTGCTTTTACCACCACTAGTTCTGAAATAGCTGGAAACGTCCTTGAAAGAGCTCAGGACACATAAAACAAGGATTATCCGGCTCCAAAAGGGCACGCTGAAATGTCTTGCATTTTATTATGGCCATGCATACCTGGGGGCAAAAACATTAAATTAGCATAGGGTCTAAGGTGTATTGCCTTAAACGTGGCTTGGTTTGTTTTGCCTGCTGAAGTGGCTGAATTGGTGTGTTTTAATGTTTTCTAAAGACTAGTAAGGTGATGTCATTTATGAGGCTAATAATAATCACCTCTGTGTTCCAATTTAGAATTATATTTACTGTTAACCCGCAGCCCTTTTTGAAGTAGCCAAATAATTAGGCTTGTATCTGTACAGAATTGACTAAAGTTAACTCCTTGCAAATAATGCCACAAACGCACTATATTTAAAAAGAGAGAAGTTCCAGCCATGTGTACACCAACCAAGAGGACCCAGTGGAGGGAGGACCTGCAGCATTTCCGTAAAGACAACGGCTTCTCGAAGAAAGTCCTGTTCAACTGCTGCCTGGTGCGACGCATCATCACCTGGGCCTCCCCAAAGCAAAAAGGTACTAAAACAAGTGGAAAATAGCATACACTACACTCAATAAGCTAACAAAAAGTTACCCAAACAAGAGAACGTTCTTCAGTTTCAGTGACAGCTAAGTCCTGGAACTATAAGTACAGTGTGCACTTAAAAAAAAGTAATATACTAATCTAATTATGCTTTTAACAGTAGCACTATAGCCTATACTTATCAACTGTACTGTTAACCTGAGTTCTGACAAAATGGAGTCCAGAACGTACTCCATATGTAGTCCAAAGCCGCTCAGGTTGTCAACAGCATTTAAAACACGTTTGTAACTGTTTGTGAATGTAATGTTTACATTTTTTTTCTGATAATAAAAAAATAAAAAATTGATCACTAAAAAGCTTTCAAAACACATAATGTGGTATTGCTCAGTTAACCTGTCACCTTTTATTCTAACCCCAGAATTTATGATATTCCTGAAGTGACATGATCAGAACGGATTGCACCACGAGTCAGGCTAGACAGCTCCAGTAAATGAACTCTTTTTAAACCTAGATCGGTATTGATTACTGCTTGGGTTATATATTCACAAAGGCCAAATAGCCTTATAAAATAGGATTTATAGGGAACATTTCTTGCCTCTGGAACGGGCAAGATATCAGGCAGTAAAATACAGAGGGGAAACACTTGGCTTGGCTCTTTGGCCAAGGCCTTTACGTCACATTTAGATACATCAAAGTTAGAATTGACCTCCCTTTTGTCAAATAAGGAAATTAATTAAAAGCAAAAAAGAGCCTTATTATGAATAGCAGATTTGAAAACTTGATTGGATATTGAATAGAAGCATGCCTAATGGTCTTTTTTGTGAAATGATTTGTTATTCAATTTTGTATTTATGCACAAACTGTAAGTACAGTTAGGAGATTGCAGTTTCTTTCCTTGTCTATTTTCATTGTTGCTGTTTATTAGTGACACTTGCTCAGTTGCCATTATTGTTTTATAACTCAGTGATACGTCAAGCATCACCATAAATTCTGGAGCATTTTGTAATTGGCATGTGTTCTGCATTGATATGGCTTGTCAGATAAATGGCTTGTGTTTTGGGTACGATTTAGGATGCTATCAACAGTCATGGATGTTGCCGTAGGGACTAGATAACATCTGCAGTGAAGATTTTTCTGCAGGGGAAAAACAACAACAGAAGGACTCTAAAACAGTTTTTCATGAATAAGAGAAGCGAGATTGTGCAAATTCGACTTTTTCTTAGAAAGAGAAAACTTTTCTCATTTGGTATTGATTAGATTGGTGTCAAGGGGGCAGGTGCTGTTTCTATCTCATAATCAGTGTAGTCTCTTCTTGTACTTTGGCCTCTCCTCATTTGTGTGAGTTAGCATGTGCATGTGCAGCCTCCATCCCAGGACAGGCTGCATTGGCTGGAACAGGAGCGCAGTGGTACCAAGAAAGAAAATAACTTTTTACAATAACATTGCAGCAATGGAGTTTCCTATTTATATTTAATTCTGAACTTTCACTTGCCAGTCTGCTGAACACTGCTGTCACTTCTGGATTTTTTTTTTCTGATGTCTGACTTTAATACAGACATCAAGAAAACCATGAAATTGAGAGCTCACCTTTACACAGTAATAATAATAATAGAACCGCTTCATTGGATTTGAAGGCTGCATTCCTACAGTAGCATATGTTTGTCTGTAGGTGTTCTCGTCATCAGCTGGCATCACACACTGGTAATATAATTCCCGGTCTTGCCCAGAATAACCTCTCAGCTTGCTATCACACTTTAAACCTGCCAGGTTGGTTCCTTTCGGATGTTGGAGCAGTCTCCAGAAAATGAGCATGCTCACTAAAGCAGGTAATTCTAGAAATGCATAAGCCTGATGATGTGTCCACGGGACAGGCTTCTGCTCTGAGAGACCATCTTAGAAATTCCTGCTGTCTCTATGAGGGAAATAATACGTACAGTACTGTATGTATGTCCCACAATGTAACCAGTTGATAATTTGTTGTAGGTGTTGTAACACAAAAATAAGTTCTTACTTAATGTAGGGGTTTGAAGTAGTGCTGGTCAAGTGAAGATTCACAAACTACTGTCTTTATTTTCTGAGCTCACTAGATGGCGCTCTCTGTTCAAAGAAAAAGTTTAAAGGAATGGCAATTCAGTGCGTTTTCAATCCTTTGTTGAACAGAGAGCGCCATCTAGTGAACTCAGAAAATAAAGACAGTGGTTCGTGAAGCTTCATTTGACCAGCACTAATCTAAAGCATTACTTTACTGTACTTATGTATCATACTCACATAAAACTGTTACATTTTCAAGTTTTGTTTTATTTTCAGTGTATTTAAATTATATGGCAATTTGAAGTAAGAAAGAATGCAATGTACTTTTCCTTTTTATTTTTTTTTATTTTTTGTAGACACATTTCTGGAAGAAGTCCATTGCTGTACCTCATGTTTACTGCCAGGAGAGGGCAGCAAGCTACAGAATAAATAAACAACACACCGTTTGCTGCATTCAGAGCAGTTTATCAGCAGTGCCTTTGATGATGGACAAATGTGTCAAGTTTAATGTAAAATAAGTTAATCATTTTATTCAGTTGTGGCAATATTACATAGAACATGTCTATGTAATTTGAATAACACCAAAAGAACAGCACTAAGCCTGTAGACCAATTTAAAAAAGGAAAGAAAAAAAGACAACGTAAATGCTGCTGCAGTTGTTAACACCCCACCCACCCCCTTTCCAACGGATACACCACGTGTCCTCTTAACACTCAGGTAGTGATACTGTCATACATTCTGTGAATGTCTGCACTGCAGTAGTAATTCAGAGGCACGACGTGCACTCACTATAGCTAAGATATTTCTCTTTGCCACAATACTAAAATATGATGACATGACAGGTGCATATGGTCGCCTCACTTTCTGCTTCCTGATTGACCATTAAAGACATAGTGTAAATAACAGCAAAATAACAGCAAATAACACCAGCGCAGGATTTGACTACTTGTAGTTTTCTCTCGTTACATTAAGAACACTAATATTTTCTGCAGATGACATTATTGACAACTTTTAGATTAATTTGCTACTTGGTCTCCTTTGTTTGTTTTATTGTTGAAGTAGTAGGTATTTCATTCTACATGCATTTATTCCAACTAAACATTGCTTAATGGAATATCTACAGTGCAGTGCTATTTAATACCCTCCTTAGCCAGTAAACCTTTACTCACTGGCTTATACTTTCCTCAGATACAGTATGTGCTAGATCAACATACGGTAGCTTTAGACACGCAATCTGGACATGCTGATTCCCAGTTTCTTCTTATATATATATATATATATCCGCTTGCATGCCCCACTACTCTCCATAGCTTTACCTGGGCAGAATTTCACCACTAGGAGTCATGTCCTTTGAACAGCGCAGAAATGGCCTGGAAATTGGTTTCCTTACAGTACTGTTACAGTAATAAATCCTCCATGAGGAAGTTGTACATTCAAGGTTGCATGTGTTTCTCAATCCCTTTTTTGTAGTCAGACTACAACCACTGGAAATCCAGTGTTCTCGCGAGAGCACAGTTTGAATTTGCTCAGCGAGAAGGGTTGGTGATCGTTTGGATTTTAATGATTCGGATTCCAATTCCGATTCTTCCTTTCAATTTGGTTTCTTATCGATTCTCGATTCTGATTCTTTGAAAGGTGGAGTTGAGATGGGTCACATTCTTAATTCACAAGTAATAGGAAGGTTTTATTTTGATTCAGTGGTGGGTTGCAGTTTTACAGGGCTTTTTCAACGCAAAATAAAGCCACACTAGAGCGCCGCTTACTGTGCTCCATTGCTGCAACACAACAAGCGCCCGCCGCTACGGAAACCAAAACTTGCTCATATTACATTTGGATCTGAATCTGTTCTCAATGCTCAACCCTGTCAGCAAGTCACTCTGGCATTCAGTAATACTCCTGAACTATACCCTTGTAGCCGAGCTGCACCAATCACATTGGCGGGTGGTGACTGTGCGGTGGGTATGACACATTCTTTTGGTGTGGGAGACCCAAACTCGATTCCCACTTCAATACATCAACCAATGTGTCCCTGAGCAAGACACTTAACCCATAGTTGCTCCAGAGGGGGTGGGTGTGTGTGTGTGTGCGTGTGTGTGTGTGTGTGTGTGTGTGTGTGTGTGTGTGTGTGTGTGTAATATAACCAAATGCTAAATGACAGGTAATGATGTAGGCGGGCCAGAGGCGAGCTTAACAGATAACGCTAAGCGTACGTGGCTCTGGATATGTCACCCTGTCTGTTGTTGTGATTGGCCATAGTGTTATCCAATTGCGCTTGGGGCCACCTCTCGAGATGGGTCAGACCCTTAATCTTTCGGATTTGGGTCTGTATTTCCAGGCTACCGCTTCCCCTCACTGATTTGAATTTAATTGATGAGAGTTTGCTCAACAGTGCGACATCATGATGAGAAGCATTGCTAAAAGGACCCTTAAACCTTGAGAAATAGTCACCATTATTCTCTAATTTGGAGAACATGTTCAACCTCATTAAGAGAGTCCTGGGGTGTTTATCCCTGATGCATGTCATTCTCTCCAGGGATTTTGTAATGGCCATTAGTTTTAGGTCATATGTCTGCTTTCAATAGAGCAACTTGCTTTTCATCTTAATCTATTTTCCCACTTGGTCAAGTGTGCAGGCCTCTGTAGATCTAAGGTGGAAATGGGAAAAGGCAATGATGGATTAGAAGGGAAGTTGAGGCAGCATGCAGCCTCTCAGATTGGAGGAGAGGGGAAGAAGAGTGATTGCCCAGCGACTGCTCTCTGGCTGAGATGCAGCATGTCCTACCGTTGTCATTCATTTGATTCAATGTTGCGAACATGCTTGCTGGAGAATGTGGGGAAAAGCGCCAACAGTGATAACTTGTGATAAACCATGACATTAATCTGTACTGTGGACAGCCAGAGAGAAAATATTGCAGGTCGTACAACTAATGCTCTCAGAGATGCGGGAGACAATTTGTTGAAATGCAGTGGCCAGCGTGTTAAACATCTTTGCATTCTTCTTAGCTTGAATATACTGTATTTCACCTGCAGAGCCTTGGCTCTAGTAGCAAGTTAGTTCTATTCTGTTGGATGCAATGGTTTTTGTATTATACTTTAGAGATACGTCATTCCTGGCCATTAGTGTATTTTAATGTATATTAAAAGTCATGTATTTTTTATTGTAGAAAATAAGTTTATAATCATCATTGCTTTGCATTCTGCTGGTCATCGTGCCATGCCTAATACTCTGGCTAACAATTCTATAAATGGCTCAAATATCACACAGACGAAGGACAAATAATTCGAGAAGCACTTTCCATTATGTCACACCACAGTGAGCCTGGTGTTCTCTTTCTCAGGCATGGCTATGACCCACACCCCTCTGTTGATAAACGGATTAGCCGCTAATAGCCAGGGATTAGTTTGAGAAGAGGCGACCCCAGCAAACCAGGTGGTTTGTTAAACACCCTAAAAACGTACTCTCCATCCTGTCAATTGGATACAGCTAACTGAGATGCCGGGTGGTTCAACACGTGAGTGTGTGCTGGTCATTGCTGTAACCAAGCCTGGTCCTATACCAGGAACTCATTCTACACATCGTTAAATATGCATTGGTTGCCACTTGCAGGTGTTTTTCCACAGACCTGGTAACTTTTTATTTCTCAGAGAAAGCCACATGTGAGCAACAAAAAAACAACAACCATAAAACGGCTCCATGACAACTGAGCATAATGTATGCCGTTAAAGATCATGCTATGGATTTGAACGCTCTAGAACAGCTACTAAATGGACCTTGTGGTGAGATTGTAGTCTTAGTTAATTATCTTTGGTTTTTGGACAGAGTAATATGTCACCTTTGCTCTTGCGGGGGACATTTTCTCTCTTTCCTCGAATTTTATAGACAAAACAATTAATTAAAAAAAACAACTGATGAAAAATAGAGGTTACTTGCAGCTGGGAAATCTGATGATCAACAGCAAGGTGTCTTCCAGGTGACTTAGTTTCCTATTAAATGGAGTTGGAATGACACCACTGAGCTGTATGGACTCCTATTCTACAGTAGCTATAGACAACAACATTAGTTTTGGGAAAGTTAGTGTGAAGTCATTAATCAACTGCTTCTGCATATATTATTCTACACCTGGCTTCCTTCTGTTCCTCCCCTGTCCTCCTTTGTCCTCTTGTCTGCCGGTAATACAGGCGATTGCCGGTAACCTACTTCAGTCAAGTGTTTGTATTCTAGCAGCGGCCTGGGCCCTCTATAAATAGGCCCTCCTGATTGATACCCGGTACAGTGAAACCTCGTAAGCCTTTGGCTGCCACAGGGCAGAAATGACTTTCTTCTGTCTGTGTCGCTCGACTTTAACACACCTGTCCCTGTCACGGTCTAATTTATCTTCCCTGCCTGTTTGTCAGGCAGCATCCAAGCACCAGGCAATGGTTCATTTCCAGGCTTGAAAGACCATGCAAATTTATTCATATCTCCCCATGAGATAGCTTCTGAAAAGGTGTGATGTACTATATAATGTTCAACCTGAAGGACAAGCATCTTGACCGATTCTAGTAAGGGATTTCTGGAAGTATTAATGCCTTGAGTAAAGTCATTTTAAAGTTTTTTTTGCACATGCACCTCATCAAAATAACACATTACACGCCTAATCTATACCCTGTTGATTAAATTTTGTACCTAGCTTCTTTCTAATCACTTGGCTTTGTCTAGGTCTCGCTGTGTGAAGAAAAAAAAAAAAACCTCACACATGCAGAAAAGGATCTTTCAAAGAACTGTACCATAAGCACCTTTGAACTAAGTTTCCATCCACTTGTAAATCGAATTATCTGAAGTTTGGTAAAAAAACTCAAGCTGGTGAAAGTGTGTTTCCAACGGCTTTAAAGCGAATAAAAACCTGTGCGTAATGACCTCACGTGCTGTTTTGCGATCAAATTGGTATATTGGATTGATTTCAGACATTGTAAGGTGTTACCATTCATTTTCGCACTGAATCGCACAACATTCAAGCAAACATTTGCAAACAAAGTTTTGCTAGACAAAATGGATCGCAACAACAAATGATCAATATTGCACAAGTTGTAATAGTGCTTATGTGCCGCTGCAAGACATCTCTCTTTTTTGAGACATGTCTCATTTGAGTGT
The DNA here is from genome assembly GCF_008692095.1 of Etheostoma spectabile. NCBI lineage: Eukaryota > Metazoa > Chordata > Actinopteri > Perciformes > Percidae > Etheostoma > Etheostoma spectabile. Next base: position 1,596,285 of record NC_045751.1, read on the forward strand.
CTTAGGACATCACACGGCTTGTTGTAATCTTTGTTGTCCATTTCCTTTGCGAGTTCCTCATAAAGTATGTAATTTCTTAGATTTTTGCTATCTAAAATAGCCGTTATATTTTGCTCGTAAATTAAATTTAAAAAGTTTCTTGTCTCCTTGTTGTTTTGTGACAGGTTGCAACCATAAAATGACCTAAAACTTAATCGCAATTCCTTATTTATTCGGCAAATAACATTTTCATCAGCGTTTGTCGCATAAGCCGTATATTGATCAAGATAAAATGATTCCGATGAATTTGATTTCTTTGAGCTGATATTCATGAAATTCGATAAAATTTTACTGTTTCCATAAGGCATTTTTCATTCGATATCACTTAATTCGAATAAAAACGTGTGGATGGAAACATAGCTAGTGACAACCTACAGAAATTTAAACTTTAAGCAAAACCTAAAGAAAGCTGTGTCATAAGGCAGTGTATTTGGGCTTGTATAGTGGGTCCCCAATAAAAAAAAAAAAGATTATAAATGCCAAAAACCTACGTTATGAGGCAATACTACTGACCAACTTAGGATGTCTTTTTCACAATCTATTATTTAAAATTACTTTGACACCAATGCAGCATTACGGTGACATGTTAGTGACAAGTATAGCACAAGGTGTGGGCACTGCCACAGTTGGCTGCATCAACCTGCGACTGTGAAAAGAAACAGAAAATGGATTGAGGTTCTACTGGGAGCATCCTAGTGAAACTACCATCCAACGAATCACGTGTCTGCAGATTGTTCCAAAATGACAGCGTGATAAGATAAGTTGTCATTGACATACCATTCTGCGATTCAATCTTGCAAGCCACTGATATTTTTGGTGCAGTTTGGTTTTTTTGGCAAAGAGTGTGGCCTTAACCAACCGCCACTTCGCTCATTTGAAAGCCATGATGTCTCTCTCTTTTCTCATTGGCAGGCCAAATTCTCTGGGTAAAGCAGAGAAAGGGGAGGTAATCTTGCCCCTTATGACGTCATAAGGAGCAAGATTCCAGATCG